>NC_082341.1:127914088-127961588 GCF_027477595.1 Haemorhous mexicanus
TTTCATGCCTTTGAAAATACAAATTCCAGAATGACATCATGCCCAGTAGGAGTAATTAAAGCTATCTGATGAGGGAATTTAGAAGCTGAAAGGGATGATTGTAATTGATCCTGATTCAATCCTATTACAGCTTTTTATAGTTTAAGCTCTAGAGAAAGCAAACTCCTTGTCAAGGCTTTATTTTACAGATTCCTTTGTGTGTGCTATGCTTGCTGGTCTCTACTTTCCCTTTTAATTTTTTTTCTCCTGTAGTAAATAATGAGCTGCCGCCTGAAATCCGGCTTGCCAGTGGTCAGCTAATGGGTGATGACCTGTCCCTCCTTACTGCAGGAGAGCTGTCACCTTATATCAGTGACCCAGCGCTGAAGCTTTTCCAGTGTGCTGTTTGCAACAAATTCACCTCTGACAGCCTGGAGGCCCTAAGTGTGCATGTGAGCAGTGAGCGCTCACTCCCCGAAGAGGAGTGGAGGGCTGTAATTGGAGACATCTACCAGTGCAAGCTCTGTAACTACAACACTCAGCTCAAAGCGAACTTCCAGCTCCACTGCAAGACTGACAAACATATGCAGAAATATCAACTGGTGGCTCACATTAAAGAAGGCGGCAAAACTAATGAGTGGAGGCTGAAGTGTATTGCCATTGGCAACCCGGTTCACCTGAAATGTAACGCCTGTGACTATTACACCAACAGCGTGGATAAATTGCGCTTACATACTACCAATCACAGGCATGAGGCAGCCCTGAAACTCTACAAGGTAAGTCTGTGACAGCGACTCCAGCCCGCACCAAGTAGGCTGGGGAATTAACCTGTTCAGGGCTCATCAATCAGGACTTTGATGAATTAGTAGAGTAAATGTTTATTGAACGTGCATATAGTCAAACAAAAACTGCAGGTTAGTCAGGGAGGAGTACTCCAGATGGGTCCTGTTGAGTCGCCTGGGGGTCGTTTAGGAGGCGCTTTCTGCAAACACTGGGTCCATAAGTAATTTTTTAAAGAAGTTCTCTCATAATAAATGGTGTTTTACATCTCTCATAACCTTTTCAGACTTTGTCCATTACATTTTGATCAGAAGCTTGACAGATATTATGGAAAATGATGTTTTTCCCATATCGTGCATAGGGAAAGGAGTTCGCTTTCTGGCATATGCGTCTGTTTGCAACCATAATGTATCACAGCCAAGTTATTTTACATTTGAATTTTCAGTAAGCACATGCAATATGCCACATTATTACAAAGGATATTCAAAAGTAAGCACTGTCATCCTTTTGTCTGCCCTTTTTTTCCAAACCAGTAATGATTTTTCACGAACATGAAAGGGTGTGGTGTAGATAAATATGTTAGTAGAATGGCAACTATATTTTTATCTTTACTGGAAAAAACTATGTGGATATAATGAATATGTGGGAGTGATGAATACCATTTATTACACAACTTGTCATGACTTTTTCCAAACCCTAATTATGGGGTAACTTATTTTCTGCAGTGTGTTTACTGGATTGGCTTGATTGTCTTGGTTCATGTACAAAATATAACACATTCATTTCCAAGATGAATAACTTTGTAACTTATTAAAACTTCTTTTGTCTAGGAGATATAAAAATTCAGGAAATATTGTAAACCATTAGTCACTGTAACAAGCTCTAAATATGATTAGAAAATCCATTTTGCAAGTGTTATCTATTGATTTATACTAGAAATCTGTGATAACTAAACTATCAGGAGTCATCTGCTGATTACAGCAACTATGCTGGTTTTCTAATCATGTTGAAGACCTGTACATATAGAACAAATATGGAAAAGTCTCAGTAGATCTCTAGTTTCAGGAAGAAATAACATTTTTCTGGTGTTCAGCCATGTTCAAATGGTTGGTCTGAGCTAATACATGCTGCACAGGCAGTAACAGGGATTTTTATTTTATAACCTGATAGTTGTAACCTTGGTGCATCTGCTGTGAGCAAAAATGGCAGTAACACAAGTTTTGGTCTATTATACCGTCCCACGGTGCTGGCTGCTCTGCTAATTTAATAATATATTTTATTCAAATTGCATTTTTGCTTACATCTAGAGGGTGTTATTTTTTGCTGGTTTTTTTTTTTTGTCTGAAATCCTGTTACAAAAAGTATGAAAAGAGCTGAGAGTCTAGTGACATAGCCTGCCTCTGCAGCAAAACACCCTTTAGAGGTTCCTGCTCCCTGTCATCTGTGAAGCCATTCCTTGATTCCTGCATTTACATTATGCAGCCACACTCTAAGTCAGGGTTTGTAAAAAAAAGAAAAAAAAAACCCCAAACAAAAAACCCCATTTTTGGTCCCCATCTGTTTTTTAGAGTGTTAACCTGCATTATTTCAAATATTTGTTCTGTAATGCCACCATTCAAAGAAATGCTACTGCAAACGGTGCCATAAACAGTAACGGTAGAGTAGGAGAAGGGAAGACAGAAGGCTTTTCTCAGATGGCTTTACTGCCAAAGCTTCTGAATTTGAAATTTCAATTTAAATTGTTGAAAACAAGATGCCAGCTGCTTATTTAAAAAAAAAAAAAAACAAAACAACAAACTATAGTCACAAGGTACTCAAACTATCTACTCAAAAGAGTACTTTCTCTTCACTCACTCAACCTGACCCCTAGAGAAACCTTCATCAAATATGTTTGGGTTTCCAACCTGTCCTACAAAATATTTGATGTGGGATGCTATGGGAGAGAGTGTTAGCTTTTGTCCCTCTTCACTGAAGATGTCCTGCTGCTGGATCTGCTTCTTTGCCCGATCCTGGTTTGTTAGATGGAGCAGCTCAGTAGCATCTTTGTAGCAGCTATCACGCACAGCAAGGGACCATCACTAGCCTTTGGAGCTCAGTCTTTGAATCAGTTAAGGACATCCCAGTGGAAATAAATGGAATCCATAAACTCCCGGACACCCTCTAGGCTTCATGGCCTAAGTAGGACAATTGAAAGTGTCTGGCTGTTAGCCATAGGGTTCCAACTCTACTGATGCATGTATTTTTAAAGGACTTGTCCCTAGGATTGCTAGTGAGTGTCTCAGCTTTTTAAAAAGTTTCTGTCCCTCATGACTTCCTAGAGAATCTTGGAAATTTGAACCCCTCTAGGTTTAATGACTCTCAGAAAACATCATATACACACACATACACTATTTTCATATAATTTCATTTTAAGGTTAATTTGAAGGAGAGTGATGTCACATCGAAAATATCAGTTGTAGTATTAGTGGGGTTTTTTTAAGATTTGGGGTTGGCATGAAGTGCTACAATGTGTCCCAAATGACCAAGATGTTCTAGATGTGTGTGCTCTATAACAGAATGTAATGCCTCTATATGTCACCCAGAAAATGCTGCTCTTAATTGTAAGTGTACATTCAGGCCTCAAGATGTAAATAAATACAGTTTTGAAAATCTGCTAAGTTATTTGCTAGCAGACTTGATAGTTTTGTCAGGTCTTGGTGAAGCTGTTGACACCAAGAGAGTTGTAAACTTTTTTTCTCATGATCCATCAGATAAACTTTTAGAGCACCTAAGGAAAAAAAAGAACATTAATTTGTATGAATAATAGATATATGCCTTAGGAGCAATATCGAATATTCATGTGTTTATATTCAAGCAGCTCCTCTTTTTTAAAATTAAGGTGCTGTGAATATGGTTAGGCAATAAAAAGTTTAATACTAAAACCATCTGAAAGCACAGAAGAATCTGTGGCTTTGTTCCTTTGCTTTGTCAAGTACCTCAAAGTTTTTCTTCAGTCATTTATATTTGTTTAAATGTTATTGTTTTGTGAATTTTCTTCTTATAAATGTTGCCGTAACAGCTTGATTTTTCTCCCTGTGCTTAACTATTGATGGAATAAAAGGATGTCTTTTCATAGCCGTAGCTTTTAAAGCAGCCACGAACATCAGAGCTTCTCTTCTGAAGCGGTATAATTTTAGGCAGTACGGAAATGTCACTTTTAGAGTTAGATTCTAAATGTGGCAAAGTGGAACCTTTAGCTGTTTTCTAAGTTATTTAAAGAAGAAATGGCCTGGTTGTTCCTTACAGAAGTGCAGTATTCAAATGGTGTTGGTAATGTGGCTGCAAAGAACCAGAACAAAGACAGCCTCACCCTAAATGAACTCAGCTTGGCCTAAATGAATTTCCCAAAGACTTACTTTTGGAATTGTGGAGCTTGATATTAGCAAATTAAACCACAGAAGAGTTGCAAGTTCTTGGCAGCATCCATCAAGAAGCATTCAGCGACTCCACAAGTAAACAGAGAAAGCTTCTATAGCAACAGAGTGCATTTCCATTCTGCAGGAGGAAGCATTCAGCTTCTGCAGATTTGGGAAGCTGAGGCAGGACGGTAATCTGTCTCTGTGGATGTAAAATACATATAGCTGGAACTGCTCTTAAGGCAGCCATTTTGTAGCTTAGTCAAATAGCTTTCAGGGAACTGCATATATCATGTCCTGTGCTCATAAAATAGTTTCCAAATACTTTTATTAATAAATAAATAAGTACAAGACAGCATTTTTAAAAAGTAAACTGGAATGTCTGAAAGTAAAATTTACTTAACCAAGTAACTGAATGACATGATCAATTTCTAATCACAAATTAATATTTGAAGCCAGTTTATCAAAAATATTATTTGATTAGCTGATAATACTTAGTAATTGCTTTTATACTGTGTATTCACTGCAGTTTCCATTGTGTATGCAGCTATTTAGAAGCTCAGGGAAAGTGGGAGGCAGCAGTTAGCAGACTGTATGAGAACTACCTTGGTCTTCCTTTTATTGACAAAATATTGATCCAGAACACTATTTATGCTATGATTTTTAAGTTTTGATATATCTCTTTACCTCACGTGTTCTCAAGCATCAAGGATATCACCCAAAAGGAGTGACCTGATTTCAGTTTAAGAAGGTTAAAGGTTAAAGGTTAGCTCAAAAGCATCATCTGCCTAGCTGCTTAACTTTAAACTGATCAATTTAATGAAAATCTGTTTTGCAGATGGTGTTGTAATGTCTTTGGCAGGATTTAGGCAGCTCTAACATTAGACGTATGCTAGTAAAAATTATTCCTTTATTTGACCAGAACAACACCTTTTCTTTTATGTTTTAAGGTAAAAGGCATGTGGGATATGGTATTTTGGCAAAGGACCCAGAAGCAGAAAGTGTTGATGGTCTTTCCATATGGGCTCAAAACCAGAATACCCTTATGTCTATTGCTAACGATGACTGAAGAAACAAACAAAGCTGTATTCATTTTTTTACCATAATGTTTTACTTTGAACCCATAAAAAAGCATTTCACTCAGACCTGTCCTTGGAAAAGGCTTGTCTTCTCTGCTTAGGGTGGAATGCAACAGCCTGAACTTTTTTAATCTGGCAGAGCACACCGATTGTCTCTTTCAGGCTTTGCATTTGTACGTCAGAAGTATTCTTTCCCTTGCTCACAAACCACACAGTAATTGTGTTACTTAGCTGTAGATACTATAAATAAGATGGCAAATCAGTCAATCCAAATGGTAAGTTTTATCTGATGTAGGTTGTCTGAATAAACAAAGAATTAGATCCTTGGGAGTGTAAAGCAGAGCTTTGTGTTTATGTCTTCTGAGAATCAAGCCCTCACAGTTTTTGCCAAGATAATTAAGTTTCAGCACAACCATGTCTTTCTATTTTCAGATGTATGCAATTCAATAGGAATTTCTTGGGCTGCTAATGCAATGCTATTATATGTTAGCTTTGTAATTAGCTAGGACTCTATCCCTTTGCTGAAATGCATTGTAATATTACACACACAAGCATAGTTTGCATGTAAGCAGTTATGAAGTGGTGCCCTTTGTTTCATATTGACCTTCCAGCTTATTTAAAAGAGAGTTTACAATGAGCCTTTGTTTTGTCCTCAAGTGATCATAAACAGCTTTCTAAAGAGTCCAATAAAATGAGAGAATCACAAATGTATAACATCACATATGGAAAGGGTGGAAGAACAAATGGGGCTTTTGCTGTATTTTATAGGATGGATTTATAATCTGTTCTTGGGTCACTTAGGGCCAAGAATTTTCATGGTCAGCTGCTTGGTCCTGCTAGCTAGCATCCTCTGCAGGAAAGGCAAATACTGTGCAGCACCTGCTTTTCAGCTGGGGCTCTGCATTGCTCTTTAAAGCGAGATGTCCACCTCTCTGCTGGTTCAAAGTCAAAAGATTAATCAGACCAGCTTTTTTTTCTGCATCTGTCATCAGCGAAGCAGAATAGTCTGTCTGGATTCCATAATGCTGTTTGCATATTTGGATTTTCAATCAGCCAGGAATATTGAATGCTTTGCTCATCTTTATCACGTGCAGGAGGCACAAGTGGGATTTAGTCCTTAGGTAACTTTTAGTGTAACAGTTCCCCAAGGAACACTGCTTGGTTTTTTCTCATTATCCTTGTTCTGGATGAAAGCATGGTTGTTAGGAATTAACAACTGAGGGGGATGTGAAAGTATATGCACATGGGGACAAATGGACTAACAGCCCAAATCACTTTGTTTGCTTTAGTCTGTTTGGCATGAAATGTTGGTACTTGATCAGCTTGGAATTAACAGAAAGTGACATTCTTTTCATTTCAATTGTCCTGCACTAACTTTTTAATATAAAATGAAATATCCTACAAATATGCCAATCCAATTATTTTACTGTCATTGTCCCAATATGATGGTAAAAGAGGTCAGGAGATTGTGCAGCATTGATTTGCATAAAAATCATTGAGGAAAGGAAATTGGAATATGTCTGCACACCTGAGGAGCTAAACCAAGCTTTGCTTGATGTTATTCTTTTTGGTTGTTTAGAATAAAACTGTTTTCAGTGATAAACAAAAGTTATTCTAATTTGTTCCTCAACACAAGCCTCATATAAAGGATAGAAGGTATTTCAATTTTTAAAGTCCTTTGAGATTTATGTTCACTTATGGTTTTAAATGTTTTATGAAATTTAATTTCCACTGCAAGTTTCAGTTACTGTAATTCAGATTATGTTGTTGTGCTTACATGTATAAAGAGAAACCAGTGTTCAAAGAACACAATGTCTAGTCACAGCTATGCATACATTGTGCAGTACAAATAATGTATGTGCCTACTACATGTACTTGTACACTATAGATAAGAATATTTATTAAAAATCCAAAAACTCCCCAGCTAAGAAAAAAAAATGTTGGCTGGTAAAATAGCAATTTCAAAACTACCCTTTTTTTTTGATAATAAAACAGTAGAGAAAGTGTTTTCACATTATATTTTATTTACATTTATTTGATATTCAGATGTCTGGCTGTCTCTTACATAATGGTCCTTGTTAAAAAATAGCCCATTTTGTATTCAGCTTATGGTACACTGCTGAAAGAGAGAGATGTTCTCAAATCATAGTTTAAAGAATCTTCATGTTCTTCCATTGAAATGCTGTCCAGAATCCCAGTCTGTGTGCTGTCCTGGCTAAGGGGGTGCGAGGCTGCTCTTGGAAAGGAGGCTGTACCAGACTACTTGCAGTGTGCAGCCCTCCCAGGGGAGCCCGAGTGAGTAGGTCCTCTTGGAGAGCAGGAAAAGTGAGCAAGGAGAGTCAAAGCAGCAGAAAGAGCATCAGCCTCATTTATTCAGTATGCTCAACACACAAAATGGCTGTATAACAGCTATTTCTTGTGCCTGGAGTTCTTTCATTCTGACATTAAGAGAAATACGTAATTATTTCTGACTGAGATTCAAAGCAGAGATGCAGTGTATAGTGTATGTAAGAGTATTATGTCAATGTGAGTGCATATGTATGTGTGCATTAATATATTGCAGCTATGGATTTAGCAGCCACTCCCTCCCAGCCTTGCAACATAGATTTTCTTGTTACCCATAGGAGATTTTAGCTGATATTATGCAACTCACTACAGGTGTCTTTTCTAAAGTTGTAATTAGTTTGCCAGACTCTCCCAGGTGAGATTTTCCTCTATGCTCTCTTCCACATATTTAAAAATGAGCAGTAAAAAAAAGTAAAAAGAGTGACACATGACAGGAAAGTTATATTTTGACATGGATACATGTAATTTAGCTTTGCTATTGTTTTTGCTAAGTCATTTAGAAGAAACTTTCCCTTGGTCTATGCATTTGTTGGTCCATCCACCAAAATGCCAGAATTGTGATTTTATGGGAGAATTAGTGGGAGTAAAATCTTATGGGCCTCAAATGTACAGGACAGATTTGAGCTTTTTGATACATAGGTTTTGAGACTGTATTGGCTCTATATATGTCTATATTGCTGGACAGATAAATTAATTTTCTGCGTTTCTTCTTTTCTTTCTCCTTTGGGGCACTACTGAAGCAGAAAAGGATAAGAAAGGATAGTGGAGATGCTGGTGTGAAATATGAAGAAATGCAATTTCTGTTGGTTTCAGCAAGGATCAGGCACAATGCAGGAGATGTAGTTTCTTGGCTAAACTTCCATGCGTATGTTTGTTGGTAAAATATGATACAGTACAACAGGAAACAGGAATTAATTATGTTAAATAGGAGTAGAGGATTTATGTTGATAAAACATAAATTACAAGTGGTGGCTTGCAATAATTTTTGGACCTGATGATCTGCCTGTTAGACTGGTGTACTTAATACAGGCTGATAGTGCAGGCTGATGCTCATACAACCTCATGCTGATATATTAAAGAAGTGAAGCTTTGCTAAGAACTTCCAGACCTTTGCTTTGTGGGCAGCCATGAACAGGATGTCATAGAAATTACCCCCTTGGTCTGCAGCAGAACATGCTAGCCCTTCAGTACTGCAGCAGACAGATCCACAGCATATTGTGCACCATAGCCTCAGGGGAAACTGTGTGTTCTACTCTACCAGTGGGAAGGAAGGCATTAAAATAATCCTTAGCTTTTAAAGGCAGGGGGTATTGAAGAAAACAAAAATTGAGCAAAGGTAGTCTTTGAATGATGAAGTGTGCAGATTCCCATGCCTTGGGCATCCTACTGCAGTAGCAGTTACAATAACAGAAAAAAAAAATGGGTTTATCATGTACGAGGGGTATGAGCAATACTCCTTGGTTATAGGCATGAATAGGAAACATACTGCTAATGGGAGCTATGGATAGTAACATACTAGCCTCATTTCAAGAGTGGATGTTTGACCAGCAGGGTTGCCTAATAAAAATTTTCCATTTAAAGTTGTTATCTTACAGTATTAATCAAACCATGCTGCTCACATGATTCACATGTGTAAAATACATGACTGTATAACTACTGGTTTATTGCTGGATTGTGTGCAGGAAGCCTAGCACATTAGGGCAGTATTCAGGGTTCTGCCCAAAGAGGCTATTCATTTGTAGTCCCTGTTCTCCCTTGTAAACTCTCAAAAATCAAGAACATGCACTACTTCCTTGCACTGCTCCTGAGGGAAAGAACCATAGAGCCACCTTTACCCATAAAGATGGCACAGAATCTGCTGCTCTGGGATTGTTTGTACCCCAACCTTTAACAGAAAACTAGATTACTCTTAGAGAAAGTTCAAGATGACCCCTTTAAAACAAAGGCCAGCAGTGAAAACTCTTCTTTCCAGAACTTTATCGGGCAATTCCAAAGGTCTGCATCTCTTGATTTTAGTTTTTTAGCACATATAGAAGTGTTCCATTGGCATCCTAAGCTTGTGTTTGGACCTGTAGCTCTTCTTGGGGGGGGGAGGTCAATTGTCTCTAAAGAACTTTATTAAAAAGAAAGATGATTTCCATGGATAATCCTAAGATGTTGCTTAGGTTCAAGTGTCGTAATTGCTATAATTGATGTTATCCTTATCCTAAATTCAAAACTCTGGGTCCTTATAGTAAAGGAGTAGGAAAGGCACTTCTTATTCACAGAATGATAGAATCAGAATCTGGTGTTGGAAGAGACTCATTAGGATCATTGAATCAAACTTCCTCTCCTGGCAAGACACCTAAAACTAAACGATATGACTGTCATCCAGATGCTCCTTGAACTCTGACAGGATTGGTGCTGTGACCACTTCCCTGAGAAACCTGTGCCAGTGGCCAACCACTCTTTCAGTAAAGAATCTTTCCCTTCCAAGCTGAACTTCCCCTGACATAGCTTCATACCATTCAGACAACAATTTTCCTGTTTTCTATGTAACCTAGACAAAAACTTGCTCTATGAGAAATAAATTGAGGAAAAAACTACTAACATTCTCTAATTGAATAAACACTTTGTGAATGACCAGAAACTTGATATTTTTACAATGAAAACAATGAAACAAAGTCTAAGGAGCATCTTGTTTGTGTGCTAGTGATGAGAGCATGGAAAAAAGCTTGCTTTACTACTGAAATGAGACAGTTTTAGTATCTAGATGTTACTATTTTGGAAACGCCCTTTGGCATTTGCAAATATGTAAGCAGCTAATGAATGGCTGGAAATTAGGAAGAATAAAGTGGCTGGAAAAAAATGAGTCCAAACTGCAAGTGTTTCTGAAAACCTTATGTCCTTATTTGTTCAGGAGCTTCTGTGACTCAAAATCTTGACCCAGGAGGAAGCTGGAATCCTGGGATACGTCAGGACAGGATCTTCTGAAGTCAGGTCTCAGATGAAAAAGATCACAGGCCACAGAAAATAGTTTAGGACTAATTTTACCAAATTTCTGACCTAGTCTGGGCAGATTTGAGAGCACTGATGTATTGATAGTCCCCTGGGTCTAACCCTGTTGCAGATGCATCTCAGTAATAGGTGTTGTATCTAGGCTGTGGATATCCTTTGTCACTTTTTGATTTACTAAGGTAGTCTCATAGGTCACGATGAATTGGATATGCTGTCAGTGTGCTCTGTCTCTCTGTTCCTGTCTCCACTGGTGTGTTTTGTAGTGTGTCAGGCTTCAACAATATCTTCACAACACTTGAATTTCTGTGACTTATAGAACTCAATGAATGAAAATCTTTGTAGCTAGTCATTAGGACTGCTTACAGGTATTTTTGAGGAAGAGCAAATCCTTACTCAGACAATCCGTAGTCACTTTGAAATTTTTTTTGCCTTTTTGTGTTGTCTTTTTTTATTTTTCAAAAAATGAAAATAGGTTTGTGGGATCATCTCTGACTCAATATGTTACATGTAGGGGGTTGGATCCAAGAAGTCTTGCTAGGATATTTATTTTCTTATATTTCATGAGTTTTTCACTGAGAAGCTCAAATTCTGTGGCCTCAGCTACCTCAAAATCATCAAACAGATGATAAGGTTTGCCCAAAGCATTTTGGGGCACACAAAATACAAGAGCTATGCTGGTTTTGAAGAGTTCTGTGTAAGTAACAATTTTTATGATAAGGAAGAGTTGAGCTGGTAATCAAAAAAAGGAGACTCTGATATCTCATGCTATAGAGAGCCTGTATCCCAATTCACTCAGCTTTTGTGCTCTCCAGATACAAAGGTTTTATGCCTCATGTGTCCACAACATGAACTAAACAAATGTCTTTCCTTTACATCTAGTAGTTGTTTGTCCTAATAGATTTAGAAGGTAAGGTCAATACTGTCTGTACTGGGAAACAGAGCATGGCTTTGGGGAAAAAAAACCCCAGTGTGTCTCTAACTGAGCACAGGTGATTGAGAGGTTGGCCTTTAGTACATCTGACAGTCTAAATGGTCCTCATAGAGTTATAATTAAGCATAACAAGTTCTTCACATAGGTCTGTCTTTCTGTCTGCATATATTTATTTTTACATGGACTTAATAGTGTCTGTAGTTGGGAAGGATGAATTGGAGTATTGGGAAGAGTTAGAGGTGGAGGCTGAAGTTGTTCATGCTCACAAGAGAGACACTTATCCCACAGTAGTGTTAGAAGGGAAGTCATGATTGTTGGAGGCTGGTTTTATTGCACAGGGGGTGCAGTGGACAGTAAAAAAAGGGCAGGTGGGAGTGCTTATAAAAGTGTGCCCTTCCCAGGAGCATAGACAGGATTTAAAACTCTGTGTGTCCATACATACCCCAGGCTGCTCCTGTCATCTTCTACAGAGCTGTACGAAGGTCTGTATATGTCAGCATCTGCTGCAGTCAAGGTTGGATTTCCATTTTTCTTCTAATTTCCTTCTCCCAGTTACTTATAATTTTCTTAAACACACATTTAGGGCTGAAATTATCAGGATTTGGTCTGGGTGTAGAGAATATTTCTTTTTTTACTTTGGAGCTCTTTCTGAGTCACTTAATCATGAGATATCTTTCCAACCTGTCCTAATGAAAAATACTCTATTGCAAATAAAGTTAGTTAAGTACATTTCTTGAAGTGGCTGTCCATAACAGAAGAGAATGTTATTTTAAAAGCAACAACACATTAATAGGCCAAGTATGCAATCACTGTCCTATCACAGCAAATTATACCATTAGTCCACCTTATCTAATCTCTTTGCTACAGACTGCCTAACAACAATTGCTTCTGAGAGCAAAGCAGACCAAAAAAAAAAAAAAAAAAAAAAAAAAAAAAAAAAAAAAAGGAAGATTCCATGGGCAAATGTAGAATAATGTTGCTTATAGAGGAAAATGCTTGTTCTTTTCATGTGTCCTCTGTACTTTGTAATGAATTAACATCACACAAATCCAAGTACATTTTTTTTCCCCCCAAAAGTTGCCTTTGGGTAGTCTTATAGGTATACAAACATCAAATCAGTTTATAAAGTGAACTTCTGGCTCAATCACATGCAGTGGGAAAGAGTTCCACTGGTTAATTTAACCTGCATACAGGTTTTTTTTTTTGGCTTTTAAAATTTTCTGTTATTATTTTTAAGTTTTATTTGTTTTTATTCATCTGGTAATAGAATGAAAAAAATCATGTGTTCTTACTTGCTTTATGATCTTTTACATAATTTTTATAACTTCACAACAATCTTTATGATTACTTTATGGTCTTTTTATCATGCCTCTCTTTTATTTACACAAAAAATTTCAATCCATCCAGTCTTGCTTTTAGTGGAAGTTCTTCCACATCTCTGCTAATCCCATCACTGATCTTTGAACTCCTTTTACCAGTATTAAATTTTTCTGGAGATACACAGATATTTCAGAACTGAACATGCTGTTCTCAGTGGAACTGTATGATTTTACTGTCCCATGCCTGGTGCATCCAAAAATATAATCTGCTTTAAACAAATCCTATTGCAGTCTGTGCTGGAAATATGTTGCCTTTCATTACATGCTTCTTCCCACGCCCCCCCTTCAAACTGATGCTGAAGTGTCCTGGAGTGGCTACATTTAACTCAGACACCAGTTAAGTGTTTGATTGGTTCAAAGTATTCCTTCTAATACGCATTTTCTTGGATTTATCCATCCATACTGAGTTTCTTCTGCATGCTCAGCTAACTTTAAAAGTATCTGGCATTTCTCACAGTTCTTTGGCTGGTCTTGACTGTCATGAGTTCATTTATGACTTCTGCAGGATCAGTCCTAGTTTGCAGTTAGAAGACACGGAGGTAATTTTTGTTCTGTTAAATGCCCTGGTAGTTCATGTGGCTTGTTTTCTGCCTCTGTCATTTTAGTTTTTTGCCCCTCTGGTACATTTCATGGTTAGGCTGCTTCTGCATAGCCAGCTGAGTGGAAAAAAACTCCAGCTCTGAATTAACCCATGGAGTAACTAAAGTCTCCCAAATATTAGGAGAGTGGAGTGAGAGAAAGAAGCATCTCCTTGTGCCCATGTCACATTTCCTGTCTCTTCACATTGCCTGCCTCTCATTGCTTTCCCACATGTGTTGCTATACCTAGTGGCTTGAGGTGTAAATGTCTGTAGGCACTTAGGTATTTGCTAAGCCTGAAGAACAGAAATGGCTAATTAATCACCTCTCTGCAAATATCTACCCCAGATATTTATTTACTAATGCAAAATAGAAGATGCTGTTTCTGCATATGGACTGCAGGGCTGAGGCATAACTGCAATTGACTCTTTGTAGTGTCCTTTTTTCATACTGTTTGGTGCAAACTTTAATGTATTATTGATTGTTATTAAGGTATACCAAGAAATACAGATGGGATGTCTGTTGTGGTTGAACTCATACTGTGGGAGCTATGTTGACTTTTAGATTGTTCTGGCCTTCATGCTGCTTGACATTAAAACCTTTCACATTAGGGTTTAGAAGAAAAAGAAATATATAGTAACTATGTTACCCTGTATGTAGTGTGAAATAATCTGAAAATATGATGCCAAATTCCCTCCCCACCAAGTCAGCACAACATTTGAAATGAAATCCTAATTTCAGAGCAAGCCAGAAGTTCAGATTCCCCTTGTGACTATATATAAACACTAGTTCAGGACGGCCAATACCTGAATTTAAATTAACTGTGCTACCTGCCAGTAGAACATGCTAAAAGTGGAGAGATTAGGGGTCTGATTTTCTAGAATACTGAGTCCTAGTGGCTCCTCCTGGCAGCATCTGTTTAGCATCCCAGGATCCGAGGTCATGCTCATGAGTGACTGGCACCTCTGTGCTGACTGCCAGCCTCCATCCTTGCACAGCCTTCTTGTCTGGATGTATTGGCTAGTTTGAAATACACAAAAATTGCATCAGAGGATCAATTACTGCTGAAATGTCACTACTGAACCCTGTAATAGTGCTAATTAGTTAAAGCAAAGAGGCACTTATCTTGGCAGCAGATCACTGAATACTTTTTTCACAAAATTAGGTTTGTAATGCTTTACATTCTTTCCCCTCCCTTTTTTGGAGAAGTTTAAGTGTATAAACGTTGAGGGTTTTTTTCTTTTTTATTTCCTATGTCCCCATAAAAAGAAATACTTAATGTTTCTCACTATGTCCAGCAATTTCCATCTTAGAATAGCTTACTTTTGTTTGGAGCTCTTAAAGTGGCCATTAGTCATTGGAGAAAACTTGAAACAAGGAAACGTATGACAAACACACAGTCACAGGACAGCCCTCTCTGATTTTGGCTCAGCTCCCTTTCTGCCATTAATGGGGCAAAAAAGAAACTGGAGATCTGATGCAATTTCCCTGCCGTGGGGGAGGGCAGAGTTGTTCTGCTTGTGTCAGGGAGTCCCTGGCTGGCAGGGAGCCAGCTGTGTGTGCCCTGTCCTTCCCACCACACACCTCGCAGGAGATGTGGCAGGAGAAGGACTGGGAAGGGCAATAGCAGAAGGGCAGAGTACCTGTAAGTGTGTCTGTGATGAGAGTGAAATCCCTGCTGCCAGGGAGACGTCGGGAGCCCCCAGGCAGAGCCAGCTCAGGGGTGTGCTGGTGGCTTCAGAAAACTTTTTATCTGCTACAGAAAGGCAGTGCCTGCTGTCACAAGCTGTAGGGTCTGACTGCAGTCCTGTGTTTTGATCCCCTGCTCAGGTAGGTTTCATTTTTCTTGTACTCACCTCGCAGGGAGCCTTCCCAGGCTGTGTCAGTGTGTTCTGGGCTTGATGAACTACAAGAGCTCTTTTCCAGCACCAGTTGTCCTTTTTCAGTGCTAAACGTACACAAGGCTGTCATTCACACATCCCATCCCCCAACTTTTCACCCAGCATTTAGTTTTTGGTGAGGATTATTTCCACATTATTATGCCACAAAGATAAGATTCTCAGCTACCAGTGGCATGAGCAGTCTGTGAAATTTCTTTAGTATGAGGTAGATCATATTGTTAAGCAAAAGTCTAAATATTTGCTAAGATTCAGGAAAAATGCAAGGGTTTTGCTAGTTTTTATGCTCTGCAGAATTTATTTGAAGCTTTAAAAATGTTGTTTGTTTCCTATTAAAATGGTGATGAGAGGAAAGACTCAGGAAGAATGTAGGCTAAATCCATCTTGTTGCAGTATTGATGATCTCAGTAGTATTACTCCAAGGATAGAGAAGTTTTCCAAAACGACAGTGTTTCTTAACTCTGTCAATTGACTGGGACATGGCTCTCCTGTGGTTTGACTACTGTGGTTTGTCACTACTGTGAGAAATTATCCAGTTCAAAAAGTCCTGTTATTTCAGTAATTTCTTGCTGAAATTGATGGTTACTGTTCCTGTTTTTCTCCCAAAGTTTATTTCTAGGGCTTTCCCATTTGTTTCTGGTGCTCTAGATAAAAGGCTAGTCACAAAAGCAGAGTCAGAGAGACTGCTCTGCAATGAGGATGTGTAAAGGAGGAGAGGATGTGAATTTAGGGCTGTCTTCCCTCTCATGGAGGCAGTTTGCCTGTTTGATACAGGGTGAGAGTTGATACAATGAAATCTATTTCCCTAAATATCTTTTACAGATCAAACCAGGTTTACTGGGTATTGATAACCATGGCATACTTTGGGGGAGAGCATACACACTAGGACACCTCATTTATAGCCCATTTCTCCTCCTAAATTATTCCACATTTGTGAGCATTTTTTAAGCAGCTGCTATTTAAAACCAGAAAGCCTCCACCCTAAAAGGCCCCAACCTGTCAGAAACATTTCCTCTCTTGCCTGAAGCTTGGAATTTCACTCCAAAATGCCAGCTCCCTCAGGAGTGTGCATAGTGTCATCCTTGCCTTGTGGTTTACTCTTTGCAACCTCAGTTGCACACATAGACATTTTTTACCACCTCACCACATTTTTCTCCCTTCTCCACCAACATCTCTACGTGTCTGTTTTTCACAGTGCCGTTTGCACCTAGATTTCTGCAACTCTTAGCCCAGTTTCACTCTTAACAAACCCTCTACCCCTTTATATTTTTCTCCTTTTCTGCCAATAACTTTCTTTTCCACTTTCTCTTGTGGATGAATGTGAGTGTTTATGTACATTCTCACGTGCATTGTTATGAGCATTTCTATTTATCTGGGATGATTGGGATAAAAATGTTATTGTTTTGAGATTGAGTTGGCTGTGTTGTTTCAAGTCATAAAGAGAGAAAAAAGGTGTGCTGAATATCAAGCTATCATGCATTTTGAACCTGCTGCATATTTTGCATTAGGAAAAATATGTTAGAAATTTGTAGGGTGCTCTCTCACTCTATCAATACTCTTTTTTTCATATGGCTGCATGTACTGAGCCAAGCCCCAGTAATATTAAGGGGGAAAAATGCTGCTGTAACTTTGTGACTAATATATTTTAGAAACGTCTTACATTTTTCCTGTAATAGCTTTTCCATACATAGTAGCATTTCAGTTTGAAGGTCTGACTTCTCAAAGCCCATCAGAGCTAAAAACAAGTGCCAGCATTCTGTTGAAAAGCTGGAAACTTCCCACTTCCAATGCTATGAAGCTCATTTTTCAGACTCAGAGATCATAAGATTAACACATTACTGGTAAAAGGCCCATCCTGGGTGTTGCCCCCATGTAGTCTGAAAGGCAATTTTTTCTTTTGAAAGCAAGGAAGAAGTCTTGATGGTGGTTTGCAGCAAAACCAAGCTAATGACAGCTGATTTAAGCTAACTGGGCTGGGAACATTAACAATAATTACTCTTGGAGACAGTTTTGGGTATTGTTACAAGCATGGAGATTTTGTTAGCACCGTCATCTGGGGCTCAGTTGAGAATTCTCTGAAGACCATGCTCCTCTGCCTTTCATACAACAGGTGTAGAAGTGTGCCTTGAGCAGTCAGAGTGCCCTTCGTGAAGAATTCTGGACCTGTGCTGGGTTCATATTGACAATATAAAATCGTCCATGTGGCACCAATAAGGATGGAATAAAACACATGACATATAATAGTTCCAGACCATGGTCTTTCATTCTTTTTTAGCTATAACCACTGGGGCCACATAGGAATAATTATCTGACTATGTACAGGGGTCAAACCAGGGCTTTGATATTCACAGTACATATCCTGATGGGAGTGTGTTGTTTAGGTAGGGTTAATTTTTGTCCCAGCTCCAGCAAATGGTAAATTTTCCGTTGAACTTGGTGGAACTAAGATTTCACACATGACACTTAAATCTGTGCTATATAAAGCTTTGTATAAATACATCTGTATATAATATATATATCACAAGCATGTACAAATGTGTTCCTGTATATTTTAGCCAATTACATAAACTCTGTTTAAACTGTCTACTATGCAGATGCCTAGAATGAACAAACTAAAAAAATCTGGATAGAAGTAAAATACTCAGAGAATGTAATGGGAACATATTTTTTCACAATTGTAATTTTGAGAGGTTTTGTTCCCTTTATTAGTTGCCTTTCTCTTCTATAAAATCATGTGGGTTCTTTTTTCTAGTTGCATCAATTTTCAGCTACAAATGTTTTACATTATAAAACTGTGTAAAACAGACTAAAAATTGTGAAGTGTAAGAACAGATAATCTGGAGCCTTAAGTGCTTTGGGCAAACTTCTCCTGCCAGCTTTCAGAGATACAGAGGGAGACTGTGTTTGAAACCCCTCATCAGAGCAAAATGAACGTTTTAGTGTTCTTGGACATAATATCAGGCTAACATGCTCCCTGACTGACATCCCGTACATACTGTATAATTGCCAGCCTGCTTCTCCAAGTGCCTTGAAGATTACATTTTTTTAATGTACCAATATTAATAACCAGATGTGATCTTCTTCCTGCCCAGGGGTCAAGCTAGCTGGCCAGGTCAGGCTGTTTGTCTGTGTGCACAGACTGTGAAGTCTATTCAGAATGACAGGTATGGGGGGGGAGGTGGGTAGGGTGTTAACCTCAAGACCACCAAAAGGGAGTTCTCCCTGCTGGGAACAAAGACCAGCAGGAGCTTCAGCCTTTTTCAGTACTCCTGGGATTTTAACCAAGTGAACAAAAGATGATGCACAGCTGAAGAAATGCTCTTCACAGCTGATACATAATTTAAGATGTTCAGTTACAAACAACCGGATATGTATTTGTGATTTCATTTGAGCACAGTCCAATTATCTGCAGTCAGTTAATATTTTTGTATGAGTAGTTTCTGTGTGCTGCTTTATATGCTCAGAAGACGCTCAATTGCCAGAGTTTGAAAACATGCTAGCCTTGAAAATAGCCCTGGTAGTTAAAGAAATAGCATTAAAACATCAGCAGTTGCTATGGGGTGTTTCGTACCTTCTAGTTAATCTTTGCCAGTCTATGTATAGATTATTTTATAATATGATATAGTTTCATTAAACATGTATTATAAAAACATTTACTCTTCACTCTCTCTTTTTGTTAGGTTAAAAAAAAAAATCAAAAGAAGAACCTATTTGTTTCCTAATTGATTTTCAACGTTAGTTGTTCATTGAATAGATAAGTAGTGCCTGTGATATTTGATTACAGAGCAAGGCACCCATTTAACCTTCCGTTCTTTCCTGGCCAGGATTTCAAATACAATACAACGTACCTCCCTTAGGCTCAGTAGGATTAGACTGCTAGCAGTAATCCCTGATGCTATGAAATAGACCTGATAGAACTTCAACTCACTTGTTTAGGATTATGCTCATGAATTTCAGTCATCTACTTGTATTAACCCTTTGGGAACTTGTGTGATTTATGCTGCTATAAATAATAGAACATTATAAAAAACAAGGGTCGATGCGAATCAAAACTTATCTATGTATTTTAAAGAATTCACTTTTGCATGGTGATCAAAGTGTAAAATTCACACTGAAATTAATTTAGCTCCTAGAGCATAAATCCTCAGAGTTTGTTTTAATTCTAATGTTCAGTTGCCTTTTGCAATTCAACAATGTCTAAATAGGTTGGTCTCAATTTGTACATTGCTTTTTAAAAATTGTTTGAATAAATTTTACTTCTCAAGGTTGCATTGAAAGGGCAGAAAAGTGATATCTGCTAACTACAGAGCATCAGTACAGAATGTCCCAGTATAATGGCTTGAATGCAAGCATGGTCCTGTGGTAAAGAGGAGGAGTAGTGGTACTTGAGCTGTCATTTCCATTGCTCCTTTTTTTTCATTATAGCAACAATGGGCAATACTGACTTAGGATGACTTGTGCCCTGAGCTAAAAACAGAGTAAGAGTGCCAGAGCATTTCTGATGGACCATGAGACGGTGTGCAAAAGCATTGTATTCATGCCAGATTTGGACTACTCTTTTGAACTGGTGACTTTTGTTTAAATGCTGATTTTTAATCTGGTCAAATCCCTACAAGGAATAACTCTATACTATCAATAAGAAGGAGTAGATCTTCTCTTTCTTTCATTTTCAGGATCCTAAAACCCACCAATGAACTAAATATTGTTTCCTATTACCAGTCTCTTAAACTGTTGAACCTTTAGTTCAAAGGCTCATTAAATATTTATGTGCACAACTAATTGTACTGATTATTGAAATGAATATATGTATATGTTTTAGAATATTTGATGTCAATTACAGTGAAAAATTGTGGAGAGTTTGAGTTGGGAACTCTAACCTACTCTCTTAGCAGAAGATAGAGTCAAATTAGGACTGACTGAATATGCACATTAAAGCCTCAATTGGTGAAACTACTGCCACTTCAATACACCTGCATGTGGAATTGCTATATTTAAAGGCAAGATGACAGACAGAATCAGTGCTACTAGCTGCACTTGATGACAGAGGCATCAGGGCAGTTCTTTACCCTTTAGACACTATTAAATCATGCCTATTATTGTAGATCTGTTGGATACTCTTGATACATCTGATGATAAAGTGGTATTGATGAATAGCTGAAGGCCATGAGAGCAATAAATGAAGTTACTCTTGAGTGATTCCATTCTTTTTTTGCAGGAGAACCCAGGAGTGGGGGTAGTTTGGGGTGGTTGTTCATCAGCCCAGTGGTTCACTCATGTGCTCCCACGTGGAGTATTGCTGAGTTCTAGTTGGTCACCCTTCTTGATTAACATATGCCAAGGCCATTACGGAAGAATCATCTTTGCTTGAGGTGTGGGTGCCTCCATGACGCAGATGATTTTCATCTCCACAGCAATATCATTAGACTTGGATGGTGAAATCCATTGTTTGGCTTTGTATCTTGCCAGCCTTGGGGTTTGGATATAGCAGCTGTGTTGTAAACTGAGGTCTGCTGGTGGGATGCACAGGTGGTAGGAATGGCCAAGGCAGCTGTCTCACACTCACAAGCTGGGCTGATTCTGCATTTTGCTCCTGAGGTAATCCAAGGAGTGATAAGCATCCCTTGGTAATATCTATGTGTATATGTGGCTAGTGGCTAAATGGATGGATGTTGCTTCTCTTTCAAATTGGCTTCTCTCAAGTTTTTTTGTCTTAGAAATATCTTCCAAAAACTGTGCCCAGTCCTGCTGCCGCTGAAACCTAGAGTCAGTTGCAATATTTAATGCATTTAAACTTTTGTGCTTTGGTGGTTAGTTTTGGTTTGCCACCTGGTATATTTCTGTTCCCTGATTGATTGCAAATGTACCATTAGAAATGGGCTGTTTCATGAATGCTAAGTTTACACATTCAGAATGTGTTTTCCCTGGATATTCTGCAGTATGTGTTTAAACATAGCTGTTTCTGAAACAAATTCCTTGCTTAGGTCAGCAGATTTAGTATGGAGAAATTCATGGAAAGCAAACAGCCAAGAGGTGGGGCATGGAAGGAAGCAATTCAAGAATTTCAGATGAATATAGCCAGTATTTTCCTTCTCTCCATCTTTAATCTCTCATGCTTTAATTCTAAATGCAGAATTTATAGAACTTAGTGGCCTATAGGTTGCCACCTTTCAGATTTGCTGTGAAAAGAGAGGTAAACCTGTAAAGTTTGATGAGATTGGAGCTGCCAGGAATATAGCTGTCTATCCATTAGCCAGTTTCTCTGACAGCAAGTATTTTTCAGATGCAGTTTCAGCTCTGTTCCAACTCTCTCAATTTGCCTCTAGTTGCAGTTTTCACTCTGTTTCAACCTATGAAGACTGAAATGAGTCAGACCCCAATTCTTTCTGAAAACCTTACTTTAGATACATAATTCAGATCAGCTTACAGTGTCCTGGGCTAAAGCTGAAAAGATACTGAAAGCTTGTCTTTTCAGAGAGTGGTTGGCAAATGAAGAATTTTTTTCTCATTTTCTTGATCAAAAACTTCAATTTTTGATCATTCCACCAATTATCAAGTTGCACTTGCCCTTCTGTTTCTTACAGGGTAAAGGGAATACAGGGTGGCCATGCTGGGAGAGTTTTTCCTTAGAGGAAAATAAATTTTGGTGGCTTGGGTAACAGTACTGTTTATTAATGTGCATTTACTGAGCAAAGCAAAAAAAGGTTGTGTGTGTGTGTGTGTGTGTGTGTGTGTGTGTGTGTGAAGGGAATCTTATTAAGTCTAAATAAATAGACTGTAGAAACCATGGTAATACTTTACACTTTGTAAAGCCTTTATTCAGAGGCTTTCAAAATGTTTTAACAATGTTAATTAAATTCAGTGCTCCTTCACTCTGTGTTGGCCTAAGTGCATATAGGGCCATCTTCATGTACATGCTGGTAGAATTGAGGAAAGCTCGTGTTCAACTGTGTGCAGCAGCAGTGCACTGCAAGTATTTTCAAGGCAGGTGAAAAAAGAGAAAAAAAGCCTTGTTCAAGTGAAACTGCACAGGGAATTGCCTGTAGGTAGGCAAAACATAATTACAAGTTGAAATTTGGCCAAGACATTTGTCTTAACACTCTTCCTCCTTTGAAAAAAATGTGCCACGTACTTAATAACTTTATTAAGTACAAGCAGTTGTGAAATCTGTTCTTTGTTTCAACCAAGAGGAAACATTTCCTAACAGGACAGTGCTGTTAAACACCAAGCTAGGGCACTGACTCATTACTAATTTAGACAGAGAGCACCATCAATGAATTACCAAAACTCTTTTTTGTAGCACTGGTGTTTTCCTTGGAGATCTCCCCTCCGAGTTCTGACCCTGCTTTAGCCTGCGAGATCTGAAGGGATCACAGCACAAGGTGGTATGGCTTAGGGCTGTATATAAAATGATGAAGGAGAGAGTGAAACCCAGCCATGTGCTCCCTTTACTTGACACTGTAGTAGGAGAGGGAGGTGGCATTCAGTGAAACTCAGAGCTACTCTTTTTTTTTTTCTGCAGTAAATAATCAGCCTGTGAAATTCACTGCTGCAGTGGGGGGTTATCCGGATAAACAGTTTATCAGGATTTTTAAGAAGGATAAGGGCATGAACATTAATGATGTTTCTGATTATGTGGGCTAAAACAAAAAGATACAAGAACGTTTAGTTCTCTATTATTATTGTTAAAGTCGGGATATAAACAGACTGTCTTCCAGGGTCAGGCAAGGATCCCTCATCACACTGCACATTCATTTAGGCTCTCTCAGGGCTTGTATTTGTACTCTGCTTTTTTGTGGGTCTGGCATTAGCTGTTCGCACAGAGAGCATGTGGGAACACCTGGGCCAAGGGGATGATTCAGAGTGTTGCTCCTGCGTTTCCATCTCTCTGTCTCCCTCAGTGACTGCTCTCAGAGGACGACATTAGACTTCAAAAATCAGTATGAGAACTGAGTGTTTCAAATGTAAATAAGATGCCTTTCTCTTCGCAATTTTGGTCTCACTGAGGAAAGGTACTACTCCAACAGTAAACAACTGAATCTGCATGTCTGGGTTATTTTGTTTTTCTTTGTCAGCTTATCACTCAGCGTGGGAGAAGAGTGTCTGTGTCATAATTAGTGTTTCATTTATTTAATTTGGAAGTACAAACAATAGACAGAAAGGGCCATTTGACAACTAATTAATTTGTTTCTGCTCAAAGAGCATGACAAAAAGTTTGCCTTCAGATGAGCGTTCATAGACTGTGGGTTTGCATTTGAGTAATAACTCATCAGCATTACTCCATAGATAATTTGGTATCCTCAGTACATAACGTAAAGGTACAGGCTTTGAATATATTTTTTTAAATTTGGATGACTGTTGGAAAGTCTTGGATCATTCTAAGACCAGTTATGATTCAGTACCGCACAAGATCTCTCCACGTTTCTAGGAAGCCCAATTTTATTCCACCTCTTGGAAGAGGATGAAGCATCTGCAGCCTGGCTCCTGTGACAGCTAGTTCTGCAGAATCCACGTGGCACCATGTGAGATAGGGCTTGATTCAGGTTACTGTTTTTCACAGCAGTTTTACAGGCATCACAGTAACGTGTTACCTCTGTGTGCTAGCTGTTATTAATTGTTCTGTACACTCTGCTCTGAGCAAGGATTAGGAAGGCAAACTCCAGTGTTGTGAATGTTATGAGCAGAATAAACAGTCCAGGCCTACGGAGGCTGCGTGCTGATAGCTGTCTGGGTCTTGACACAGCATCTCTCCAACCATGGCCAGTCAATCTGTGAGTGGAGCCCAGGTCTTAAATGGAATAGGGGAAGCAGGGGGTAACCTAGTGCTCTGCAGGAATTTGTCCCGATACAGGGCTGGGAGATGGCACGGCATGCACTTGGGCTCTCTGCTAGGAAGCACCAGTGCTTTCTGTAATCCAGACAGAGTGTGAGAGAGCAGAAGATTTGAATTGCAATAGAGGGATCAGTCTTCTTTAGGGAGAGGTATGTTGTTCAGCATGGTATTTTTCACATTTCCCTATTTTCTTTCCCTGCAGAGTATTAATAATGTATTGGAGAACTCACAGATGTTAGTATGTCAGTGGGACTAGAAGAAAAGCTGTAGGAGGGGAAGGTTTTGCTTGACCCAAAAGAAGAGGAAAGCTTCTTCTGGTAGAAAGAAAGAAAGAAAATACATTGATTATTTGAGGAAAGACCTCAAAGGGAAAATTGAGATGTGATTTTTTTCCAGACGTCCAGGCTGTGATGGTAAGAACTACAGAGGAAAAAACATTACCCCAAACAATACCAGGCAGATCCTGGAAGGTAAACCAATGTGGAAGTCAGTCAAAGGCTTTCAAATAAAAGCTGCTTCAAATAAAGTCCAAGTAGCAAGAGAAACAAGACTACTGCAGAGTGAAAATGAGAATGAAGCAGTTTTATTAATACTGTTCAGTGCATGAACTAACATTTATTAGGTTTTTAACATATCTTCTTCACATATCTCTGCAAAGAACTGTAGTTAGTAATACTGGTATTACAAGTTAGTGATTGTAAATATTAATTATAATAACATTGGAATGTAATCACTGTAATGCACCTTTTAAAATCAAACATCCTAGTAGAGGAATCAGATTTTTCTTTGTTATTTCTAGTCTTAACCTGAGGTGTGTAGAAGGGGGAGGAGATAAGGATTATTTTAATCCCCACATCAGACATGGGTATGTGAGTGGGCACTGGCATGCAGACCAGCTAAATCTAGTATTTTAAAGCAATGTATAGTAGCTCCAAGTGTGGACAATGATAAATAACATTGACCTAAAACAGGAATGATTTTAAGCCACCTTCACTTATCCAGCTTCATCGAGGTCTGGAAATAGAAGTTGATTTTACTTTGCATCACTCTATATATGGGTCATTAAATGATTTAATATACTTAGAAGTGAGATGCCCATTCTCTTAGTCACTTTTTTCCCTTTGTCTTATACATTGTCACAATAGCCTAGAATAAATTAAAAACCTATAAATGACATTAAAAACATAACATTAAATAATATTTACATTTATTGATCACTTTCCCAAAGCTCTGAACCACAGCTGTTTGGAACAAACAAGCTTCCTAACTCTCCTTTTTACAACTGTCCTTTGAGTCAGGGATTCAAACCTGAAATAACACAGTGACATTTGGGGACAGTCTCAGAGATATGAGAGAGTCACTGGATACTGACACAGTCTTTAAATTTGGTTGCTTTGTTTTGGTTTTTTTTTTCCTATTGTTTGGGGTTTTTTTTCCTTTTCTTTATTATTTTTTTTTCTATGGCAGTGGTACTTTTAGGTTTTGCTTGAAAGATTTTGGTACTTGAGACAGAGAGGAAGCTTTTGTCTCAAATGCTTGCAGTGAAGCCCCTTCAATAGAAAAAGATTATTTTCCAAAATATTTTAATTTTTTAATAATAAGTGATGAGCCAGGATTTTAGAAAATAGGGCTGATGTATCCACCATATAAGTAATAATCTAATTAAATAAAATGTCTCAGCTCAACCACCTCTCCTATGTTATGCAGTAGTGGTAAGTGGAGTTTC
Source organism: Haemorhous mexicanus (assembly GCF_027477595.1). Classification (NCBI taxonomy): domain Eukaryota; kingdom Metazoa; phylum Chordata; class Aves; order Passeriformes; family Fringillidae; genus Haemorhous; species Haemorhous mexicanus. The sequence goes on from NC_082341.1 coordinate 127,940,007, forward strand.
CTTTGTGCATGTCCAGGTCAGATTCTTTTCCCCTCAGTGATTGTTATTAAGAGTTTATCTTCCAACTGTTACACAATATCAGGGTCCCCAAAAACTCAGCAAGGAGAGCTCAACTGGTATGAGACGAGCAAATAAGACACTGGTTTTCCTTTTTTTTTTTTTTTTTTTAATGGAGATGCCAGCTGACATATCCAAATAAGCACTTGAAATATGCTTGGTAAAAGTTTATTAATAGTTGCTATTGCTATAAGTCCTCATGTGTGCCCCTTTGAAAAACAGAGGTCACTTATTAAAGACTAGAGACAGAACATTTTCTTGAAAAAAGTTGTTAATAAAGCACGTCAAGACTTGTTTCAGTAAGTATTGGTCCATGAATACTTCATGTGCTAATTTAGGGTTTAGAGATATTTAGTCATGCAAGCCCTCTAGTCTGAAATAGGCATGTACCTTATTATTATTATTTAAACACTGGCCTTTTATATTTAGAATATATTTATAAAACATACTTGTCCTCTTCATGAAATTAAAAACATCTGCTGTGGCTTTTCAGTTAAAATGTTGTGGACTGAAAATCTGGTGGTAGGTCAGTCTGCCATTTTGAATGGCAATTAAGCTGACAGTGCACCCTGTACTAGTGAGACTGTGAAAACAAACAAAAAAGGCAGATGGTTCATTTAGTTTAGTAATTGTAATTTGTTGTTCATTAAAAGCAATTCCCACACAGGCATTCTCTATGCAGATGGAGTGTATGGAAAATTTTATTCTGCCAACCTGTCGTAATAATTATTTTTGTTAGTGTAATTTGCACCGACGTTTGATAGGCAGTTGATTAGAGCAGTATGGTTTCATCAGAATTAAAATTAATTATAAATTTTGCTGCTTTCATTAGTGTGCTTTTATGACTATCATGACCAAGCAGCAGGGGTTTGGCTCTGAAATACCGAAAATCACAGCAGCATTTGTTGTGTGGAGCTTTTTTTCTTGAGGTGACTGAACCTTTTATTAAGGGTTTTTGTTTGAGGTTTTTTTATACCTACAGAAGATGAAAATTAGTGGCAAAACTGTTAGGATAGTTCTAAAATATGCTTGTAATGGAGGAATGTGCAGAGTTCAAATTCACTTACTAAACTTGAGATGTTTTTCAGTTTTTGTGTATGTAGTGATAGCATTGTAGCTTCAGATATTCTGATAAGTAGAGAGAAACCTTATGGCCTTTAATAGAAATGCCCTTACAGATAAAAAACCTTGTTTGCTAATAGATTTTTAACAGGGTTTTTGTCTTCCCTTTAGAGTATAAAATTGTGTTAACTAAACTTCAAAAGAAGGAACGTAGTGCCCTCTTTATGATTATAATTACAGAGCTTCTTATTTTGATAGTCATGATAAAATAGTTCTCTTCTAGATGGCTCAAATTGCAAAGAAATTCTTCAAAAATAAATATTGGAACATCTTGGTACAGACATAGATAGACAATTCTCATGGCAAATCTCAAGGGCTGAGTGCAGCATAGATGTTTTACCTCAGTACATGGAGTAGCACTTCTATCAACCTGCAATATCAGGAAGTAGAAAATATTGAATGTAAAATACAGAATACAGCCCTTTGAGATTCAGTTTGCTTTTATTGTCTTATATCCTGTTTTTTTTTTTTTTTGGTTCATCTATGAGGGTTTTTTCTCCATTGCAATTTAATATTGGTAAGGCAGCAGAACAGACAGTGAGGGTTGATGTCCTTGTCCTGTTCAAGTCAGAAGCAGCTCCATCATTAATTTCAGTTGCTCCATATAACCTATGGAAAAAGCTAATATTTTAGAGAAACAGTTGAATATTCAGTACTGGTTTACAGCTTTTTTTCTTCTAGAGACTAGGGTTATTTTATGTTATAATTCTGCTTCGTCTGAGGTACAGTATCCTCTGGAGTGTAATTCCCCTTAGAGTTCCTTGGACTTTAAGTCAGAGCATGCTTGACCTACTAATTTTCATTAATACATTTTTCTCTCAGAATCTTTAATTTATAGAATTATCTATATCTAGGAATTGGGCTGGGAAAAGTAGAGAAACTCTTCTGGTTTGTAACTTGACTCTTGTTTCTGCAAAATATGAACAAGACAGTGTTTATTGTAGTCAGAAAAATAGTTGGCATGATTGTGCGTAAGTGAAGAATCTCTGGATTGTCTCAAAGTGTTAGCTGCCCATTTGCAGACAAGCAAGCTTTTAGTGTGCAATTTAGGTCAATGGATAGAGGGGAGAAGATGTGTTTAGGCGACAGATTTTAAATCACCATAATATAAATATGCTTCCCTTTTCATCCGGAATTTGCTTTCTTTCAAGGTAATTTAGTGGAGCAGACATGCACTTATGCCTGTCTTTGTAATTTTAGGGATTAGGATAGTGAGGATTAAATGCTGACCCTTAATCTTCAATATCAACTTTAAGAGCGAAATATAATATGCAAATGGAATACCTTCATTTTGTGTTTATATATTTTAATCTCTGTAATTTAGTTTTAAGAAGATGGAAACTCATCTTTGCCTTATTTATTTTGAATCCCAAAGCAAGATGCCATTAAAATCTTTATCCCTGTATCTTAGAGGATAAATGTTTATCCTTTGGGGATTAAAATATAATTTTTTAAAAAAATGAGTTTAACCTAACACTCTTACATCAATCCAAGAGTTTTGTGTGTCTGATTTAAATGTATCCTTGAGTGTCATGTCGAACATTGATAACGGGGAAAAATAATTCAATGTTTATTTTCAAAAATCAGTGAATGGAGTTTGCATTAACAGAAATCAATTGGTTACTGTACCCCAGATCAGTTTTGATCTATTCTTTCTAAGCTTTTCCTGAAAATTCTGGATATATTCAAAGTACAGAACTTGAAGAGAGAGAGAGAGAGACAGTATTTATAAAGATTAAATATTCTGCAATTATAAACAAGTAGAATATCTCAACTGCTACAAATGATGGATGCAGTATTGAGGAATCAGATCAAAATGAAAGATGGAATATGAAAAACTGGCAAAAAATGGGTTTTTGAAATAGTCTTGTTTTGGTACTAATACTAGCAATGTAAAGTGTAATTAAAATACTTAACCCAATTAGATTTATATTAGATGCCCACATAGATTGTAAAAAAAAGGTTTATTTTGACATCACCATTCCTAAAACATTTTTCAATCATGCTGTCTTATTGATTGCTTTATTATCTGCATATGTCCTTTCTCTACTTTTGCTGATTTTAACTAACGTGGCACTTTGGAGGTCTCGAATAATTTTCATCTAATTTGAGATTTCTTCACTCTGAGGATTTAGAACAGTCTAGTATGAGCTGTACTTTAAAAGTCTGTACCATTACATGGTAAATGAATAATAGCAATGCACCACATTCCTGCCCAGTGAGTCATCATCCAAGGACCCTATTCTGACAAGAATAGTCTTACAAAGAATACTTTCTTCTGTGACAAATCTTTCAAGTATTTTGGTGTCCTTTGGAGAGTAAGGTACTGCCCGAACTGATACAGTTGTCAGAATATGAATCAGTGAGGATATTGTGAGGGCTGAAACACAGCCTGAGCAATATAAAGGTAAATAAAAATCTTATATACCGACTTTGTTTCTCTTATGGCTTTAGAAGTTGCATTGGATTGCTGCACATGGTTTGCTAGGAATCACCTGAAACTTCTAACTGTTATTTATAGATGAATTCCCTTGAGAAATATTGAGGAAGCAAATGACTCTGTTCAGAGTTCTGTTCTCTGTCTTTGGAATGCTTTCTGGCCCTGAAGTGGCTCAGAGGAAAATTTAAAAATGGGCCTTTTACCTTAAGGATAGAAGCTTGCTTACATTTCTCTCTCTTCCTTTGACCTCATAAGAGTGAGCAGCTGATTTGTGTCCTTATCATTCATAACAGTTCTGTAAAAGCCAGAATGACCTGTATTTTACGATAAATTTGATTTTTTATTAATTTCCCCAGTTGTATGGAATGGGAAAGACCATACCACAGAGTAGAAGTACAGCTTCATCTTCATTACGGTCCAGCGGAGACCTAACAATTGCCAAGAGATTTAGTCCTGCTGTACTGATCTGCACCTGAAAGATTTTGAAAGTACTCAGCAAGAAAGGTCAAGAAAAAGAGATATTACATGCTATCCTATTGTCAAAGGTAGCCAAGAGGCATATATAGTATTTGAAGGCCCATTAAAAATGGTAACTTTGCATATCACTAAGTCATCTTGGCAATTTGTATTTATGCTAGATTTACTAGCATACTTCAACAGGCATCAGAGTATCTGATAGTGGACAGTTAGTCCCTCCATCAAGGATCATATTATACTTTCTTAAAGTTTGTCTGTGTTAATGGAGTATATCTAGAGGATCACACACTGTTACAGATGACATACCTGGAGGTGGATTTTTCTTGATGTTTTCTGCTAATTTCATGTTATATTAGGCTTAAGATGTCAGCAGCAATGTCCTCCTATGCAAAAGAAGAATCTATTTTAACTGTGTGTTGGTGTTGATTGCTCAACGTGTTTTTGTGATGCTTCAGTCAAATCTTTCATCTGAGTGTCAGGGACATTCTTCATATATTTCAATGGTGTTAGCTCAAATTAAAGCTATATGTACTAGGGTAAATAAGTGAGCTGTCTAATATATGGATACATGGGTAGCACAAGTCATGCGGGTATCCAAATGTACCTAACAGACCACCAGTAGTTAAAAAAAAGGGTTGTGTTTTATGGAATAATCAGTAACAGTCATTAGACAGTAAAAGGTTGCAATTTTGCACAATATTCAAAATAAAGGTAGCTGCCAGTATAACACATGCTGTTCTGAGTTTCTAAACTGAAAATACTTTTTCTTTTTTTAAAAGAAAAATAAGAACTTTTTCCTTATTCCTTCCTTAGAATATTTTAAGCCCAAATGGTTGGAACTAAAAAACATTTTTTAAAATTGCATAAAGCAAAATGATGAAGTAAGTTCTGCAGATTTCTCAACTCAACCCATTTTCCGGGGGAGTACAGCTGATACCATGATGGTGTTGGTACCTCACAGAAAATGCAGAATTTTTTTGTTGCAGCAGCTGGATCTTGTGGTCAAGGGACTTCCACTGACACCAGCTCATGATGCTCAGAGTTATAAAACTTGCCTAGAACCTGCTGTTAGACACAGTCTAACAGGGGAGGCAGAAACTGAGACAGCATATAGATACCAATATTTTAGTTAATGGCTTTGATGAGAACATGTTAGCTAGTACAATTTAGGCATGACATAACCAAACAATATAAACTTTCACATTAGAACCTGGCCAAGTTAAAACCTAAGATTTCACTGAAGGTTTAACTCAACCTAGCTGAGTTAATGGCTTGTAAGTTGTGCTAGGAAACATATTTTGATGTTTTAGAAATTCTCATAGAAAGAAATTCTTAAAGAGTCACAGAGATAAGAACTAGTAGCAGCTGCAGTGTCAAGAGCATAAGTGCTATCTATCGGAAAATTTGCTAAATAAGTGGGCAGCTGCTTTCAGCATTAGCTGCCATTTTTCAGTGGTCTTCACAAGTGGCTCTGAGTAGAAACATTACTGTTGCCCTTGAGGGAAGCGCACAAGAGATGCTCATTTGAGGGCATTAGGGCTGATTGTACTGTAGGTCCCTCGGATGGGACCCAGCTGGGCGATGGAGCCAAGCTCTGCACCAAACCCTGGTCCTGCCACAGCCTCTTGATGTTTGCAGGGTCAGGCACCTGCACCTGCTGGCTTTGGCTGCTGCAGGTTGTCACAGGCATTTGTAAAGACACAAATCTTCAAAGGCAGCTCGGATGTGTCACAGATTTAGGGAAAAGCTGCATTCAGGTAACTTTTTTTTTTTTGGAGGAGGAGAAGGAAAAGCAGTGTGAGTGCCACACAGAAGCATGCACAGCTGTGATTAAAAGCAGTCATGTTTGTGCCTGACTTGTGGATTTGCTATATCCCCAAATATCCATACATTTCAAGCCTCAAAGCAGGTATGTCCATCCAGCCCCAGAATGTATCTGTGTATATCCCTACATGCTGTGGTGAACCACTGTAACCTTGCCCAGTCTCCAGCCTTACATCATTAGCACTTCTCCAAACCCCACTTTCTTCAGGCAGTAGGAGAACTGTATGACTCACTGGCCTTATTAGAGTAATTGGAGAACTTTAAGTCTCCTAGCAAAATGTCCAAAGTCACTGTGACATAAAAGATAGGGAAAGCGAGCAACAACAAAATACTTTGGCCTAATAATTTCTTCTAATCCCTTAAACACACTGATTGTTGGGATAGTCTCCATGGCACTAACCACCAAAAGTGCATGAAATATTTGTTGAGGAGTAATAGCTCCTTGTAGAGTTCACTTCCAGTGCTCAAAAACTGTCTTCTTAGAAACAAGCAACAGCCATTATAACCTCTGGGACCGGTCTTGCTGTAAAATCAATATTTGAAGGTAATCACTTTGTATCTGATGCATGAGCCCCGGTGATTTTACTGGCCGCCTGTTGTTAATATGGACCACTGCCTAATTGTCATTCCAGAAGAGGATCCAGATGTCCCTTACTCTCTCCCTCCAGTCCACCGTGGCTTTCATTACCAGAAAAAAATTCCTAAAAGGTGATATCATTTACTGTTAGAGGCTGAGCAGGAGAAAGGCCATCCCCCTTGCACCTTTGGGCTAGTGAGCAGATTTTAAAATTAACACCTCTCCTCAGCACCACAGATGCATGTGATTTCATCTGCTGGTCCACATGCAATCCCCCTTGAATACGCTTAAAGTCCTGCAAGCCTGTATCTTTTGCCATAAAATCTCAGTTGTCATGCCTCTGCATATTGTAGCAGTGGCATAGGAATTTTTTTTTCAGCATGTTGGCTAATGGAAGGTGTGAATGGGACATTTGACTCCTGACTTCCACGGCTGTATTCTACATGCAGTATTCAAATGCCAGCACAAAAGGTATATGTGAAGAGAGGCAGCATTTACTTTAGCATTATTTTCGAAAGATCTGTGTCTTTTTAAAATTTATTATTATTTATTTTCTTTCCATGGAATCACTCTGGTAATACCTATGAGTATAAATTATCCCACGGTGCAAGAAGATCTTGAAGTATTTAAAGTCTACCTATGTGCTTGCTGTAAAAGACTCTGTAAGTGTGCTTTGTAGTGTTTTTCAGAAACAACATTGGCTGTTTGAGAACTGCTCTTTGTTTGAGGTTGTCTTGTTATGGAGTAGGTAAAGATGCAGCTAACACAGATATTGTAGACAGCTTTTTAACCCTAGAAACCACTCCTGTTTATATGAAATTTGATTTTTTTTTGCTTTAATTTAATTGACTGCTAAAGATGATAATGGCCTTTCAGGCCATGGTTTGGTAGAGATCTCCAGAGCCCTAATAAACTTCTAACTTCTGTTATAGGTAACATTTACAAGAATGTATTCTCTCACCTCAAATAATGTTCGTCTATGCTGGATATTCTTCCTCTCCTGTCTTTTAAACTAGACTTTTTGAATAATAGGCAAAGCTTGTTTTGCATGGATTAGATTTTCTGAGAATTCATAGTCATTATTTTTGTCAGCTATGGAATACAAGTAGCCCAGTGTTTTGTTTAAAAAAAAATACCTAGAATAACTTTAAAAGTTATGGGGACAAAAGACTTCTCTTACGGTGGGGGAGGGGCAATGCATGTGTTTAATACATAGTCCTGAGCTTTCTGTATATTTAAAGTAGATATATACCTTGCTGCTATGAATCTTTGACAATGTGCCAAGTGTTGCATTGCCAAAGGTATAGCATTTCATTTATTTCTTTAGGCTCAATAGCGGTTACTGGTAACATGTGTTTTTAGGGTGTCAGTTCTGATGGAATTTTTTTACCTGGCCTGTTTCCAAGTAATGTTGGTATGTGTTTAAAATGCTTTAAAAATAAATCAGACTTTTGTATTTCTGCAATAGAAATTCCAGGAAGAGTGATAAAGTGGGATTCACTTGCCGTCTTATTTTTTAAAATCTATTTTGTTTATGGAAATTGACTTTGGTCTTTCTATTTCATTTTTCATAAGCTAAACCAATGTAATAATCAAGAATAAGTAGTTTAGACAAATATATAATATTTTAAAAGAAATTTAAATAAGAAAAAATATTTACCTCTATCAGAACATGTTTTAAATGTTACTTCCCTTATGTAGTTTCTTTCTCTACCAGATCAGATATTTGCGTATTGCATCCCTGCAAATGTTCTTCTGTGGCTCTGAAATTTTTGGAGGGTCCTTTCTGAGAGATGGAGACTTAGCACAGACCATCCCTTTTCATACTAAGACTTTAAGTTGGTTGCTGTGCACATCTAGGATCTCTTCTTGGGGAGACATTGGACGCATGTTGGATGTGTGATAGTTAAAGATGCTTAAAAATAACCATTCCCTGTAATTCTGTAAGGATTCCCAAGAGAAAGGAATAGGGCTGTGAAAAATTCAAGTCTGTGGGTCCTCAGGACATTGCAGCCAGGGAGAACCTTCTGTAAGTGGAATTAAGATGCCTGCCAGGAGCAGAGTTTCTGCAGCAGCCCTTGGATGCTCTGATCCCTGCGTGCTTTCCCCAGGTGACAAACTTCCCCCTCGCTTTGCAGGCGTCTGCTACCCTGGACTCTTTCTCCTGTGGATGAATATATAAATCTATCAGCCTGGCAAGGTGGCCAGCAAAAGCTTGCCAGCACTTTGTACCAGCTGTTGCAAAAAAGTTGCTTAATACAGATGCACTGGTTCTTATACTTTACACCTGCATTTACAGGGGTGCTGAGCACCTTCAGATGCTAGTCTGCTTTGTTGATTCTTTGTGAAAATTTGGCCTGTACTATCTCAAGCTGAGCTTCTAAAGCTGAAAATCCACCCCTCAAAAAAAACCCCAACAAAGCAACCTGTTTTTTGGAAAATAACAGGCAAAAACCATGAGATACTGATAAGCTGGGTAAAATTCTGTCAGTTATTTTTAAAGCAAAGAGATATTAGATTTAGGCATTTACTTTTTTCTGCCATGGAACTTCTTGTCTTTCTTTAAGGAAAGAGAGAGTATTTTCTTGAGGATAGACCTAATGGTTATCTTGCACTGTGGTAGCATTTTCCTTTTTTCCCCCCAAAGGATGTTCAAATTTAGAATTATTTTATAGTTTTATAGCATAACTCCTAATTATTTATAAAGTGAAACAATGCTGAAAATATTAAGTATTCAATATTTGGTATTTACTGTGACTATGCAGTAGCAAATATTTACTGCTACATTTGCTTCCAAGTTCCATTGTATATCTGGAAGCTTGATAATAACAGTTCATATTTTCTTACCAAACTGATAATGTGTTATTAATTCAGATGAAAAAAAGAGGTAGCTCTACCAGATTCTTCTGTTTTGTCCCAGGTTTGAAATTTTATGAGAACCAGACTACACATTCCTCTGCTGTTAGACAGTATTATTTTCAGAGATGCTAACCTGTTAGTGATTAGCCCAGACTAGTGTCTTGGATGCTTGTGGTATCAGAAAGCCTTTCCCTGAGGACTTTTCTGCTCCAAAGAGAATTTCCACATCTGAGCTTGAAAAAGATGGTCTGAACCTGTGCATATTCCCAACTAAGGGTCAAATCCCATGAGTCAATGGGAATTTTGTCTGAGTAAAGACTGCAGGATTTGACCCTTCAGGATTTATTTGTTTCTTGTACAGATGTTTAAGTAATTTAAAATTACGTAGTCCAGTGTTCAAAGAATTAGCTGCCTAATAGAATTTTTGCTTCTAACCCCAGCTAATTCACTGTCTCTGCTTCTTTGCACTTAACTCATCCTATATGGTAAATTAAGGAAAATTCAGGCTTCCAGTGACATGATTATCAAGGAAAGTAAATTACAAATTATCACAGACTGTATGTAGCCCAAAAGGTCATTTTAGATTTATTTGTAGAAAATAGCTATCATCTTTATGATATTATTATTGGTAGTGCCAGAAGGCAATTTGTTTCCTATATTTCTTTGTTGCTCTATTCAAGATTTTGCTCAGTGATCCTGATCATTGCCTCTGTATGTTTGATTACTTTCACTATAAATGTGTATTTTTAGGGACTCATCTATAAACTTTTAATACGTGCTTCCTTCTGCAGCCTATCACTTCAACTCTTTGTTTTGTCTGGATGACAGCAACTATGATATTTATCATGGTCAAGTTTAGTACAACAGTTTAATACAATCAGGACATCCCATGTGTTGTAACATTGATCTTGTGCTTGTACATGCAAATAAAATACATACTTGTTTCTGTGTATGTGCACTAGAATATGTAAGCATATGACAAAACAGAGTTATGCTTCATCACATGGTTACCTGATGCTGTTTTCTGCTCACTTGGTTAGTGCAGAGTATTAGAAATTCAGTATCTGCAAAGATATTAACAGGTTTCCTATTATGTATGCTTATAGTATCAATGTGTCAGGTTTTTCTGCAAACATCTTGATTAAGAAAAGGCTGTAGTAAACTGCATGTACAAGGTTGATTGTATTTGATATTTTTTTTTTGGTGTTTGTATTGCAAGCTCAGTGTTGTGCCTTATAGTCTATTTATTTAGATAAGCACCTTCAATCTGGAGTGTATCTAGTACTTAAAGAAAAAACCCCTACTGACCTGGCAGCAAGCAGCACCTATGAAATGGGAAGACTAGCAGGAGGTGGCAATTCAAAGGAGTCAGTCTGACCCCCGTCTCTTTAGTATCCCTGAAAAACTTGGTGGCAAGAAACAAATTATCTTCTTCCTTACTAGGTCTGCAGTATCAAACCCTCTGTCTGAACTGTGTCTTTGCAGCATGGAAATGAAACAAAAGATGAAAAGGTTGTGTGGAGAGGCATTAAAAAGAAAAAAGAGAAGAGACGGTGATTTTTTTCAGAAGCCTTATAGGAAAGTTTATTTAATAGTAAAGAACCTCGCTGCTAATTAGGAGGGGGCAAAGAAAGAAGGAGAAGGGAATGGATTTTTGCTAGTTGATAGGCTTTAGTTTCTTTTCCTCACTCACCTCATTGCTTGGAGATGAAAACAATCACTTTTGACACTTGTTTTTCTCCTTCCCTGTAAACTGTTGATATTTGCTACAGCCCCCATAAAACTTTTCAGTGTCCTGCTGAGTGTCTTTCATAACCAGTCATACAAAATGCCTTTCGTAATCTTTCTGCAGTCACGGTGGAGGAGAGGACACAACAGTACTAAAGCCATTGCTTCTGCTAAGGACAAGAGGACACGGAAGCTGCATTTCTAAATTGGGCACTGTGTAGTTTTACTTATTGATTTACAGAGCACTTATTTTCATAGTAGAACATTATAATGAACATAGCTGAAGAGTGAACATTTGTTGAAACATGTCTGAGGCATTTTCTACATGTTGCTTGAGGGATGAATTAATTTACATGATGTTTTACTTTTAAAATAAAACAATTTATTATAAAAATCAAAATGTCAAATCTAAAGGCTCTTATCTGTGAGCTCCCATAAATTATTTCCTTGAAGCTTTTTTGGAGCAGGACTTTTAAAATATTCCTCCCTCGAGCCTAAATTACACAAACAATAAGTAACAAGTTATTTTAAGTGTAATGGTAATTAACCATGAAAAAAGAAACTACTTGTTTTGATTTTAGTTGATTTTTCCCTTAAGATAAAAGTGTCTCTTTGCTGTGGATTTCTGTTTCTTCATAATTTTAAGTTTTTGAGTCCTTTTTTTTTTGGCCTTTTGCCCTTCATTTTTTTAAGTGGACGCTTACCTGTGTTTGTCATTAGTTGAGAGTCTCCCAGGCTGATTAGCCTCCTGTGTTCTTACAGTCTTTTGGCAGCAGCAGAATAGTGATTTCTGTTTGCATGCTGGTGAGGTTCTGGTGATGAGCCGTTAAATAAAATGATCTGTCCCCAGGCCAACCACTTGGTTCATTGCCAAACAGTAATCCAGTACAATTAAGTATCAAAGATTGGACTACTCCATTATTGCAAGAGATCTCACTGCAGGCACCTGGAAAAGCAGAGAATTCCAGGGGGAGAGAGTGATCGGGACATTTATTTTCACTGGGGTATACTAATTTCATTGGGGTTTGTTTGAACATTGGGGAATTAGATATCCATATACTTAAAATTAGCATTTAATTTTTCAATTTCAGCTTTATTTTCCTTCCAAAGCTGGAGTTGAGAGAAGGAAGAGATGAAAGTAAAAAAGAACTGACTCAGTTTCTGAGACTACTTCTGCTGTTCTTGACTTCCTTATTAAAACACAGGATTTTATGGTCCCATTGTTTTTTCCTCTTTCATAAAAATGTTGTGTCAGTTGCTGCTGTCATACTCGTGCACACATTTAAGCATTTAGTAGTGGCAACAAAGATAGAAATTTGACAAATTATTAGCAAATTGTTTTCATTGTTTGCTTTGCAATTCAATGCTGGGAATGCTGGTGTTTTGTTCTACTACTGGCCTTGGAAGTAATTCTTTTTCCTTTTTCCAAAGAGCCCTGAATTCTGATGGGTGGAATTTTAGTAGGATATGCCTTGTCTAGCCATAACATTGTAAAACACACCAAATCTAAAGCAACATATTCCCAAAGTTCTGTAAATAGAGGAAATGGGCAAACATGTCAGGTATTTGCATATTTTGCAGCCAACCAGAGCTAATCAGATAGAAAATTGCACCTAATGAACATAAAGGAGTGTTTAAAATCGTATTCATATATAATAAGTGCAGAAAATCCTGCCTTTTGTTACTTTGAGCTAGACTGATTTGGTAGATGCTTTGAGGTGTTCAGTGTGAAAGGGAGGAATTTGGCCTATTTCTTCTCTTCAGTAACTTAATTGTAGAACTCTATGAAATCACAAGAGTTTCCATGTTTACTATACTTGAGAAAGTCAGAAGATATATTCATATTAGATAAGTGTTAGCACAGTCCTCTGAAGACAGATAATATACAGGTTGCACTGATGGAGAAACTGAGTCATAGGATTGTCAAATAATTTATTATGTTTAACAGGTCAATCAGAATTGAAAATAGCAATCAGATATTCACAATCATATTTTCCAGCTGTGACTTGCCTCTCTAAAAGGCACTAAACTATAGCTCTGAGAAATATGAAAATATATGGGATAAAGAGAAGTTGGTGTAGTTCACCAGGGGCTGCTGAAAGATCTGTGGAAGCCAGATCTCTCCCAAGGCAAAAATGAAAGATGGAAACAACCAGGAAAATTAAAACTCTTTTAAGACCTGGAAAAGTTAAAAGAAATGCAAAAGCAGAATGAGTTAATACTAGCCAAAGGAGCCAGGGGAAATAAGAATAGCATTTTAAATATATTGGAGAAAAAAAAGAAATAATGGAATGAAAAACTAAGCTCAATAATAAATGAAGAGGGTGACAAAATGAAAGCTGGTTCTGAAATGGCTGATGCACTGAGCTACTTTCAAAATCAATCTTTGACAAGAAAAATAAAAAGAGTAAGGACATAATAGCTCAAGTAATTAAGACCTTTTCAAAATAGTTGTTGATACAAAAGAGTAAGGCAATACTTAGAAAAAAATGAAATTAAGTGAATCAGCAGGTCTGGATGATAAGCATGGTGTGGTCTTAAGAGACATAGATAATGAATTTACATAATCACTACTAATTATTTCTGAAAAGTAAAGTACAATTGAGGAATTATCATAAGATTGGGGAGAAGCAAATCTAATACCAATCTTTAATAAAAGAAAGAAAAAAGAGTAATTCTGGTAATTACCATAGGCTGCCTGTTGTTGTCTATAAAGTCTAGTGGTGTGATAGGAACTGTACTGAATCTGCAAGAAACAATCTTTACCCCAAAACAATTTATTTTTTGACTTGATATGCCTTAGTCGAAAATGACCTAAAAGTAGAGAGGTTAGAGGGACGAGAGGAGTATGAATACAGGGTTGGGTTGTTGGGTTTTTTTTTTTTTTTGGTTCATTCTCTATGTGTACATATCTTCATGACTGCATAAAGATTTGTGGTCTATCTGAAATAATAACAATGATTAAAAAACAAGTTAACAAATATTATTGCTCTGACACCAAAGGTTTTACCCCATGGTTTCTCTTGTCTCCACTTGCTAAGCCCAAAGGCGTTTTCAGGAGGCCAGGAATAACCAGGCAGGAGCTACTTGCCTCTTCCCTGCTCCCTGGCCCCTCTTACTGCCTCATGTGGAGGTGATAAGATGGAGCTGTGCTTCCAAGAGTTCTTGACCATAGTTAGTTCCTGAGCTGTGCACACACACAGTATGGAAACAAAGGGGAGCATGAAGATAAAGAGCAGAGGTGGTCTTCTGGGCTTGCTTCCCCATAGACTTCTGGGGTGGATAGTCTCAATCTCTCCTCCTAGTCCCTGGTCTCAAGAGGCTGCACCCAGGGGCTTCTGAGGTTTCAGGAAGGAGAGACCATGCCATCTAGTGGAACTCCCTCCATTTTTTCCAGCTCTTTGAGAAACATGGCAGAGAACATAGTTGCTCGAGGTCCAAGTGAACCTTGGACCAACCACTTCCTGAAGAAACACAGGAATGTTGTGTTTCCAGAAAGTTTCCAGAGAATATGATGTACTGAGGGGACTAAATGACTTTAATTGCAGAAAGTAAGGCAAAACCATTTGGAAACAGTGATTTAATAATTAAAAAAAAATAGTATGGAGGAAACAGCCTCAGGGAGAAATACAGAATTTTGGAAAATGTTTTGGGCAGTTGAAATGACTGTGGCTGTGCCCATATTGCCATGTAAATTTGGTTGCAGGAGTTCAAGTTGTATTTTGGGGATGGACTAAGGTGTCTAGAGGCCTTCTGCAGTTGTGAGTGGCATACTTAATTTGTTGATCATGTGATTAAGGAAGGGGAGGTAAACAGACCATTAATTAAATCTGCAGGTTGTACTAAAACTGGAAGGTGTGTCCAGCACCAGCGAGGTCAGAGTGCAGAGATATAGAAAGGGAGGACAGTTTAGAAATATGGAGAGGAAATCACAAAATGGTATTCAACCTGGCACATGGAATCTGATACATCTGCTGAAATAATAATGCAAAAACACAGGTATTCAGCTGGAGAAAGAGGCTTGTAAAGAATTGATGTTGAAAAAAAGACAGGGGCGATAGCAAGCAGCAAATTTTGTACAAGTTTGCAGAAGACAGAAGAAGCAACTGCTGCCCCACCCCCGCAATGGTTTTGTTCCTGCTTGCATCGACTAGAAATGGGATAGACCCCCTTTCTACAGACTGTGATAAGCTATAATACTGCTCACAGCTTTGGGCCCGTCATAAAACAATAATAGATATGAATAGGTATAGTAATTGGAAGCTCTCTCATAGTGAAATGAGACTGGACAATGAATTTTGAAGCATATAATAGGAAGTCATTCTGCACGGATGGATGAACGCTGCTGTCTTTTTCAGCTTTAATTTTCATGTTTCCATATAAGGCGAGTAAAATGAGCAGTAGTTATTGTTTAACCAAGTATCTTTGCACACCAAACATGTTAATTTCAGTTTTTTCTGGGTCAGGTATTTCGTTAACCGTGACATCTTGGCACCAAATTAACCATAATAAATTGCCCTTAGCCCAAGTGGTTCAGTTCTTTGCAAGGTGATCTGTATCAGGATGTGTTAGTTTTCTTTTCTGACACAGTAAATGAAAGAAGTCTAACCAGAAGAAAAGACCATTTTAAAACACACTTATCCTAACCTGTATGCTTAGATTTTTGGACATTTGCAGCCTGGGTATTTTTCAGCTGCTCAATCAAAGGCCAGATTATCTGTGTGTCTGTCTGTCTGTCTGTCTATCTATCTATCTATTCTATCTTTATACTAATATGCGTGCTTCACTTTAAATAAGCCATGTGTGAAACTTGGGAACTTACTAAGTAATTTGTGTAGGTGACTTCATTTACCCTTTTACCGAAGTCTGCTTTTGTGGAAGAGTGCTGTCTTTGGCAGAAGCAGAAAAACAGGAAATACTGTCTTTTGGAGCAGTGACTCCTGAAATCAGGTGCAAAAGGACGAAACAGTCGCTGAGTTCTTCTGCAAGTGCAGCCATTGCTCCAGTCATGTGTGAGTGCTGCAGGCCTTTTGATTTTTATTCAGCTGATTTTCTCTCATTTTGGTGACTCTAGAAAGCCAACCAAGTCCTATTTGCCTTGGCCTTTTTCCAGTGTTCTTTTTCTTATATCCAAATGCATGTTTATTGCCTAGAGTTAATACAACAGGCTGCTAGAGAACCATGTCTTGCCTTTGTCCTTCACAGAACAGGAAATATCTGGATATTATCCATTATAATTTTTCATGCCACACCAACTACTTCAGAATATAAGTGCGTGTATTGACATATTGATAAGGAAAAAAATGGAGAAATATATATTTCAGTAATGTTTCTAATATAGAAGGAACCAGCAGAGGTTTTTAGTTACTAATGCAATTGAAAATTCATTTTTATTAAAATGAAAGGCTCTACTGCTCTCTCTTTTACTTTATAAAAGTATCTCTTAATATCAGCACAGAAATATACTTACTTGTTGACCTTCAGCAATGTTTTCAATACAGATAAATGCTCTCTCTAATACTGAATATTTTCCTGCTGGTCGGTGAAAAAGTCTAAATGCCTTATACCTTGTTGCTTGAGAAGAAACAGAAATGGAATTTCATAATGAAAAAAAATATTCACTTTAAGAGGTTCTGCTAATCTACTAGACTACTAGACACTTTAACAGGTTTGGGGTTTTTTTCACCCTTAGTTAGATATATTAGCAATGTACCTGTTAAGACAGAGACTCTTCAGGTCAAGAAGCCTGGTTATATTGTTATATTAAGTTATTTTAGCTTAAATAAGCTAAAATCATGCAAAGAACCAAAATTGCAAGGGAATAATGCAGTATGTTCAAGCAATATTCAATAAAGCAATAGTTGCTTGTTTTTTCTAACAGTCAAATTGAGTTATAAATAAAGGACTAAGCTCACAGTGAAAAGTGTAAATTGAGATGAATATTTAGAAACTCTTCTTTTTTTTCAACAGTACTTGTGCTACATTTGTGTTCATAAATTTGCAGAATTTGAGTCTCCACCTCCTCGATTGAATACGCATCTTAATACCTTGTTAAATCAGCTTGTTAAAACAGCTTTTGATGTGCTGTGTTCATGTAAAGGTTTCCAATTTTTAAAATATATATGCTGGTGCACACACACAGCATTTAAGACCAGAACTAGGCTATTAAAGTTTCCTATTTCTCATCACGGCTAAAAAGGGCTGGAATTGCAGTTAGCTGCAGAATAAAAATGTAAGCCTCTTAAACAGGCTTTTTGATAGTGGCAGCCCTTGTAGGACTCTTCTTATCGGTGTATTTATTTTTGTGTGTACCTATTTAAAGAGAGAAATGGATTTTAAAGATATTGTTCAACTACAGAAGAAAAAATAAGTAGGCTGGAGTTCCAAAAAGACTGGGTCAAGTCCTTACTAAAGGAGAGAGAAAAGACCCAAGTTCTAGTGTCCCTTCACAGTGTTGTAGGTGCAGGTACTGTAACTACACTGGGGGTAGGTGCTGCCTGAAAAACAAAAGGGTAAGAGAGCAGGTCCCTGAGGTTAGGTTCTTCCCATGTTCCATTTCAAGAGCACTTCACCGTCAACAGGTTGCAGGTCTACACTGGCAGAGCTGGTGACAGTGGGATTTCGTGTGGAAAGAAAGGATTCAGAGATATGATGACAGCTGTGTATCTGTATATAGATTCATCCTGCAGATATAAGTGGCTAGAAACTTTTTGGTGATAGAGATGATTTTAACTAAGGTGAAAAAAATGAAAGCAGTAACAAAGATCAGTGCAGTTCTGTGTTGTATTTTAGGGGAAAAAAAAAAGCTGCAAATAGAGAAGATGGCTTCTTATAAGAAGGTTCAACACAGTTTTGTAATTGCCATGTATTTCTATTATTTTCTATTTTTTCTATTTCTAGTATTTAATTAAATAAGTATCTGTTTGCATTATCTGTAGGATTGCTACTTTGGTTGTTGGATTTATGAAAACAGAGGTAACAGACAGAAGCATAATGCATGGCAAAGTAATTTCTTTATCAGCAGATTGCCTCTGTTGCAGGTATCCTAACTTCCTAGAGCTGGTTCACGTTCTTGGTGGTATTTCCAGTTTTCTAATAGTTTCTGTCTCACTTCTGCCATTTTATGCGAAGTACAGTAAATGGGTGAGAAATGAAATAAATACCCAAGGGAGGATCAAAATAATTTATACTATGTCACAGACATTTCAAGTCTTGCAGTCTCTGAGCAACCACTTGCTGAGTTGAGTAGCTCAGAATGGTAAAGTATACTCTATAAATCAGAAATCCAAGTCAGAGTTTCTGAAAAAACATTATTTTGCCAATGTTTTTATTAAAAACAGTAAAAAATAGTTAGTTTGACATAGGCCTTTTGCAGTCTTCAAGGAATTTGAGGATTTTGATAAAACAAACTTTGTATAAATGAACAAGCCGTGTACTTAGAAAGATATATAGTTATCAAGCTGTCTAATAATGGTAATGGTAATGGTATTTATGCAAAAAACTTTGGCTAAACCCAAGATTTTACTGGGCACGTCAAGCTATATGACTAGCAAACTCTGGTGTATTTTGGAGGAACATTTGTTAATGGTGTATACATATGAAATTAGTGACCATCAGAGGCAAAGAACGGAAAAACTTAGAACCCCAAATCTTCCCTTTATCTATGGAATCGATAGATAGAGTGTCGCTGTATAATACTGTATTTCACACTGAGCCTCGAGGCTATTTTCTCTAGGAAGGAGGGAGACAGTGTCTTCCCCATATCTCCAACTCTGTTGAAGCAGCAAATTAGCACCAGTTTTGCTGTTGGCTTTTTTATGATGTGAATGCATCTGGTAAAAATGATGCCTACAGATTAGCCTTTACATAGGCCAGTGAATAATTGTTACAGGGTAGCAATTTCAGCTTATTATTCTAGACTTTTAAATTTTTTGATAAGTGGCACCTAGCAATAAAGTTTTTACTATTGTCTAATGCAGATACCATGTCCTTTGATTTGAATGCAGCCTTGTTCAAAGGTATTTGACTGATAAAAACCATTAACCCCAGAACTGCAAGACAGCGAGGGAATTATGCTTATTTTGCTTAGTTTTATGCAGCACGGCTGGTGTCTGCTAATAACTGGCTGTCCAGCAAAAAGCACATAAGTGGATGTGTACTAAATGATAAAATCAGGAATGTGATTCAAGTATCATTTTGTGTGGAAAATCTAGAAATTTAAAATGCTTTGTGGTTCTAACAGTAACGCTGCTTTCATTACTACTGTACCTCGAATCAGCAGAAAGAAAAGCTTCAGAAGTTACGCTTACCCGTAAGACTTGTAAACCAGATTGATGGAAGTAATTGGTAAACTGCTTAATCAAGCCTTGCTTGGAGGTGAATAAGGACTGCAGGATAGAAAATGTAGGCTGTGTAAGTAACCCAACAAGTCAGTAGAGTTCTTTTTTCTGAAAGAAACAAAGATAGCAGTAATTAATGACCCTGACTCTGTGCCAAAAAAGCTTTCTTCTGACAACTCCAACTTAATTAAAACTTAAGACATTTCAATGGCCTCAGAAAGCCCCTGATGGGGTGAACTCTTGCAAACTCGTGAGAAAATTTTGTAAATTAAAGGAAAAGATGTGTGTTACCACTGGTGCCATGACTCTAATCCCTGGCAGTCAAAGAATCTATTTAGCCAAAGCCTTTTCTTTTAACTGGCTCACACCTGCAGGCTTACTGGCACTTCCTCTGTACCAGAGAAGGCAGTTTTTGTGTTTTACGGAAGATCAGATAATAGGAGTCTTGCTGTTACTTTTGTTTTTGTGCATTGTTGATTAGGCTGTGAGTGTTGCAGGCACACTTGATATGCTTGGCTAGCTTGGGGGGGAGAGCAGTGGCTGAATGCTTTAGGTGGTGCAACCTTAGTGAGGATGGGCTGGCAAAAAACTAAGTTTATTGCAAAAGTGCTTCAAATTAAAACTCACAGTTGATGAGGCAAGCTGAATGGCAGAGCCTGCTGTTTTTCACAAGTCTGAGTTACAAGGAACAATATTCTGCCCTGGACAGTGCTGGATTTAAACAAAATGAAATGTGGCTTTCAGATTCTCCTTGCTCCTTTATAAGAATGTAATTTTTATTCATTATGGACCAACTGGTGTAAGAATGTCCCACAAATACCTTGTATGGAAAGTAAAGCTCTGTTTGCACTGCGAGGAGACAGGCTATTTTGTGAGTTGACATGTGTGCTTTATTAATAAACATAGGATTAAATTCTAGAACTAACAGCAGTTGAATACTAATTGGACTAAATAGTTACTTGATTTACATAAGGAAAAAAAAGGAGTTTAAGTTCATCTCCCTTTCTAGAAAGTCTGTTTGTGTGTTATTGTGAAGATCTCCCCCCTGCTCCACCCCTTTCCTGTGGCCTTAAGCAAATCCATATACCCAACTCAGTGAAGAAGGCAATATTCTGGGTTGCCTTTTTGTTTCTGTACATTGTGAGGTGTCTGTCTGACTGGCACAGAAAAGCCTTGCTTGTATAGGTCAAGGCTTGGGTATATTTTTTATATACCCAAGCCTATATTTATATATAGAGATCTCAAGGAGTCTCTTCCTTTGAACTCTTCTCAAGATTTTTGATGAGGCTAATTAGGATGTTTGTTTTCACAGGTGATGATCCATAACATACAGGTGCTTGGGCTGACATGTTCTTTTTTACTGTGGCTTAGGGAACAGTGGGGGAAAATACAGCTACAGACTTGTAACTTTTTCATCGATTGGCATTTAATTCACCACATCAAGCTGACACAAAAAAAAAAAAAAAAAAAAAAGAGAGAAAGGGGAAAGAAAAAAAAGGAGCCTGTAGGAGTTTGCAAAAATATACTGGATGTGTCATGTCTCCATAGTGTTGGAAAGATTCACCTACCAGTTTGTTAGTAACCACTTTCAGATGTTAAAAATGGGGTGGAGAAGATGGAGGGGGAACAAGGGGCAGAGGAAAGTAGAAATCAACGTTTGATCCAATACAGAAACTATTGTCTGCAAGAATTTCAGGATACCAGCTGTAATCTAACTAATCTTAGTCCAAATAAATACCACCTGTACCATTTGATAGCTGAAGGAAAAAGCAGCCCAACTTAATGTATCAGAAAGACTTCTGGAGCTGTACTGAACTCTCACCAATAAAGTGATTATTTTTGCAGTATGTTGCCATTCTTATTTTTGGAATATTTTTGTTGTGCCTATGAAATGGAAGTACCTTAGTTTAAGTAAAATATGTATTTAAAAAATAAACTACTGTAACGGAATATGTTTGGGAGTTGTAAAAGTTTTCCATTGAAAAAATCAGAATTTAAAAGGATCCTGTTACATGCTGTGGGCAGAAATCAGAGTCAGCAATGCTTGTGAAAAGAGTTTTTTTTAACAAAAATTTGTTGCGGGTCACAGTAAATGGTTTTTGAAAAACTTTCACATCATAGTGTCTGTTTTGAATTAGACTAAACTTCAAATTAAGTTA
>NC_082341.1:127966588-128009088 GCF_027477595.1 Haemorhous mexicanus
GCTTTTGTTAAAATGTCTATGAAATTTGACAAACAGATTAATATCCCTGTTATTTAATAAATTAAACTTACTACCTACAGTCTCTTTACAGTGAAAGATCAGAGATCATTATGCATCAACCTAGGAACATGAAGCTACTCTGTACTAAGGAGATTGGCATTATTGGGATTTAGTATCAAAAGCTTCAGCGCAAAATACATAAAAGTACAAGCCTCATAACTGTACCATTATTGTCAACATTAATTTATTAAATTCTGCCATCTGTTTATGAAAATGTAATTGAAAAATTGCACTCCTACATTAGTTTATTGAGCTGATAAAAGAAGATTCATTAGCAAAGACAGAAATATGCCATCCTAATGATCACAATAATATCATTGCATGTTAAAGTGTTTTTTTAACCTTTTTCAGTGGGCTTTACTGATATTAATTAATCAGCATGGATGCTGTCAACATCTCAAGCACTAGAATGATAGTTCCTTTCCATTCCAGGCATTTCTCTGCATCTCTTTCTTTCATATGTTTAGCTAGAATAGTCTAGAAGAGCGTTAGCAGAAGTAGAGAGAGGCCTCTTTTTCCTGCCCATTGTTTACCTGTAGCGTTGCCTGATGGAAGAGCTCGTGTCCATAAGACTAGGTTTGTCACGGCCTGTTTCATCCCTGCTCTCAAGAGCTTGAATAAATGAAAGATGGGATCATTTGGAGGTAAATATTGTCAAGAACATTACTGTAACCCTCATCATCTTCCATGGTACACTAAAACAGAGGGGAAAGGTAGCCTTCAGTGAGAAGCATGGTTAAACAAAAGCTTCTGTGAGTTCTGAGATGAATGACACTTGAAATGTTGCTCCTTTTTGAGTTTAAAATCTTAAAAATTGCATGGCTGCCTCATGCTTTTATTTTTGCTGGGTAATAATACTCTGGGATGCTTCCAACTGTAGCAACCTAATAAATAAGATTGAAATTATAAAATTATAACTGATTTACTTATCAGTTTTTGGCCTGTGGATGCTGGTCACAAAAGTTTTTGTGTATTGATTTCCTAGAATTTCTCCCCTTTCACTGAGAGTACAGTGAGTCTGGGAGAATGAACATTTTTTTCTCCCACCATTCATATGCATGCTTATAAAATGCATGGCACCTTAAAAACATTGCCAGTATTTTTTTGAGCTTCATGTGGAAGATAATATATTTCAAAGACAAGAGCATAAAATAGCTAGATATCATTGGAAAACAACATTCAATTATTAATGAAACCAAGACATTGGCTTTGAATGAGAAGCGACTGCTCATTTACTGGAGATTTTACAGCAAAGGTAAATAATGAAATCTCTTTCCTAAGCTAACCTACATAGTGGTTCTGACTTAAAAGTTCTTTAACATGGAAAATACAAATAAACATTTTAACTCCCCTGCAAAATAGGAAAATAGTCTTGTGTTCGTGCAGGTTTTGTGTGCATTTGTCACAAGCAGCTATTGTGGAAGTGGGATTACTGCCTGACAATTTCATCACGTCTGTGAAAGTAATGTTTAGGAGGTGAAGTAATACAATGATGCTAATCCAGCTTTTTATAATCAGCCTCCTATGTATATAATATTTATGTTATTGTCTGTGCAGGGTTTTCTTTTCCTAGAAGCATTCCTTATCTGCTAGAATTCTTGTTTGACAAATGAGATTGGATTACCAAGTCACAGCTGTATACGGGGGTTGATGTATTGCTGTAGGATTGATAATTCAGAAAAGCAATGTAGTATTTGGGGGTTAATTTTCTTTTCTTAGACACAAGAATCTAATGCTGCTTGCTAGATATTTTCTTCATTTCTGTTATCTAAATTTTACCAGGTTTAGACTAGTTATTGACTCAGTTAATGTAAAAAATGTTGATATGCTGTCAATATTAATGTAGATGTCAGACCAACACTAGTCCCTAATGTATGTAAGAGCAAGTATTTTTTACCTTGATACAGAAAGGCAGTCATGTGTGAGATTTAATATACATCCTAATCTATCTTGTCATTGCACTAGCCATGGGTGATGTGCTAATGTATGGGCAACCATTTTCTTTCTCTCTTCACACAATGGAATAGATACACATGAATGACAGCCAAGTCTCCACTCTGTAATTATTTGGAGGGCAGTTAGAACATACAGAAAGAATACAGCAATAAAGTAGTTTTAGTTACAGACTAAAAGTCTGTGGTCTGTTTTGTTGATTTTTTTTATTTTTTATTTTTCCAAGGAACAATATGATCACTTATAATTGGGAAAAAACGCACATACCGAAAAAAAAGAAATCCCAAAAAAAAAAACCAAAACCCAAACCAAACAAAAACTCCCCCACCCAACCCCAAGAAATGGCTAAACCTAAGTAAGCTTCACAACACGTAGGGTTTGGAATTTCGGTTCCGAGTCCTTACACTCACAGAAAAATATTTTTACGTATTTGAATACATTCTTTGTGCTGACATCATCATTTTGATTCATTTCTCTTGGAAAAATATATGTTTTATAGTACAGAAGATTTGTCACAAAGTATTTCTAAAAAGGGAATAATCAAATGAACTCTTTAATTAAATGTCTCTTTTATATTCATTTTACTTTTCCCTTTCTCCATTGCTTTTTCAAATTGTGAACAATTGTGGAAATATGGGATTGTGAATATAAGTTGACACAATGTAAGATAAGCAAGCAAAAATTAATGTCCATAGCATGTCT
Source organism: Haemorhous mexicanus (assembly GCF_027477595.1). Lineage (NCBI taxonomy): Eukaryota > Metazoa > Chordata > Aves > Passeriformes > Fringillidae > Haemorhous > Haemorhous mexicanus. The sequence continues at coordinate 127,969,304 of NC_082341.1, forward strand.
CATCTTTGTGCACGTTGGCAAAACCAAAAACCTGAATATTGCTTTTTATATAAAAGACATTTTGATGAGATTGCAGTTTCCTAAAAGGCGAGTCGAAAATTACATATTTCTTAACGCAGCTTGAGTCAACAAATCTTTGAGTTCTCATATTAATTTATAATATGGCTTCCTTTTGTTCCTCTTTTCAAACTGTAAGAAACTGTCTTTACGCATTCAATCTGTCTTTGTGTGAGAGAAAATGAAAATGAGGCACACTGTCCAGATCATAAAGATAAGCAACCGCCTGCAATTTCAGCATTATTTTTTGCTATATATTTTAGGAGGGAGGGTACATTTTCTCCTCTGTGGTTAGATGCTATTACTTGTGGACTAAAACTATTGCTTTCCTGGTATCTTGCAGTGCTCCATTCAGAATTAAAATCACTATGCACATCTTCACTGACTCTAAATTGAGACTGGTATAATTTCAACGAAGGAAACTGAGTGAAAAATTCTGCTCACAGTGCTTTATATGGAAATATTCCATTTAGGGGAAAAAAAGAAATAAAGAGAATCCCAAAACATTCTATTTTTAGAATATATGTTATAATCCCCATAGTACTTTAGTTTCCTATGAATAGTCTTCTTCTTTGAGAGTAGTAATATAAGTCTAAATTGTTACCTTATGTTTTCATAGGATAGGTTTGTGACCACTGACAGTTATAATTTACAATGATTATGGACGTTAACATACTTGACTGTCACTATTATTTTTATTTCAAATAGACATTCAGTGGACTAACAGTGTGAGGAGTAGATTTTTTTTATCGTCAGGGAGTACTACAAACTTCCTGTCAGTCTGTAGCTAAAGTGATGCACCAACACTTGCAATCGATAGGAAGTATTAATTTGTGCCTTTGAGACAGTCTTGTGTAGACTTGTAGATTGGGTCACAGTAGGTTCTTCTGCCTATCTCTGATCTATCCAGCTACCTGCTACATGACATGGGATCTGAATATTTGTTGAAGTGGCTAAAAGTAGAAAGGGATGGTTTCAGATGCTTTAATATGCAAATAATTTCTGCTCGGTAAAGAGTTTATAATGGCTTCCATGTCACTGCTCATTCAGCTAAACATTGTGTACATTTCAGTGTTTCTAGGTTTCTGAATTAGAAGTATAAACTTTGATGAGACTCAAGTGATGTTGAAGTGGTGTGACAGGCAGTAGATGTGTTCTCACAAACTTACTGCTTTTGCAAGGTCAACATTTTCAGAATATCTATTCAACTTAATCATCAATCTTCCACCTTTTATAACTCAACTCACAAAATCTATTGCCAGTTAAAATTTATGTCAGGGTTTAAATCTGAATTTCTTACCTGCAAATGCTGCCATCTCCTCTTGTTGTAGATTAGTAGAGTTGCTGGTAGTTTGTCATGTAGGTACTATGAAGATCTTGAAATAGAAATATCTACAATAAATTATTGGAAAGCCTATGAATATTGATTTGATATTGAGCATAAATGCTAGGTTTTTCAGGAGGAATAGGTAATAATTTCTTTGCTTGAATATAAGGTACATATCTGTGTTTTAATTTTTCTCTCCTAAGTGTTCAAAAACACTCATGTAGAACATAAGACCATGCAAACCAGTTAATTTAGTATCTTTGCAACCTGTCATGTTAATATGTAAATACATGTGCATATGTATTTAGACAAATCTAAAAACATGCATTATTTACATGCTGTAAGAGATTTTTTTCTGAGCCATTACAGTCTATTATGTAAATATGTGTTTAAGGGGCATAATATATATTTTTTTTAATTTCTGATTTTTTACTTAAAAGGTCATAATGGGTAGGATCCCTTACACAATGCCTCATAATTTATTTCAGTCTGTATTATAGATGTTTCTATGATGTTAATATGAATTTGCATATAAAATATGCTTCAAGAAGTTACTGTACACACAAAGATTAATAATTCACGGATTTTAAATGGAAGAGAGAACATCAAAACTGATTAGTTTACATAAGGGTAAGATTCATCCTTTCTGTGGAAGACTAGCACAAAACCTAGGCATCATGTAAGCCTCACTTAAGACTTCAGAATGCATCTTAAATGGATTTTAAGTGGTGCATAGGCTTTGCTGTGGCAATTGGTGAAGTAGTAAATTTAATCTGGAAGAGAATAATGCATTTCTAAATGCTTCTCACTTCTAGAAATAAATCAGTAGCTCTTCTAGGAGCACTCAACTTCCAGCAGTCCCCTTGTTTGCTAGAGAAGTGAAATTCATTTTTAGGTGAAAAACATAAAATGCCTTTCTCTGTGAAGAATCCCATCTGTTTTGGGTCACATCTGCATCAGCAGCCATGGAACAACACAGTACCGAGACGGCCGACCTACTTCAGAGGATATGGATACATCTGCTGAAGGACAATTATTTAACCCAAATTTATATTCCAACTCATGCATATTTAGATACCAGCTCATATTCCATAATTAAATACTGAATTTAGCCATTTGGTGGATTCTGAGGTGCCCTCAAGATCATTATTATTCATGGAAACTGTGTGTTCATCTGGTTACTGAGATGAGATTAAATGTTTGGAGATGTTGACTTTCAGTCAACAGATATGACTAAACACAGGCAGATATTTAAAAAATGGGCTTGTATTTTTCTTTACCAGCTAATACTTGTGGTTACGGGACAGTGCTGGCACTGCTAGATGGTTTTGTAATAGGAACCTGACAGCCGCCAGTAGCAGAGGCTGAGGGAACGAACAGAGGAAGAGGTCAAGCATATAGTCATGCTTCCCTGGCATAGCATCCCAGCTTCTGGCAAGTTTTCCAGACATCTAGTTTTCAGCAGACCAGGCTTAAGCTGTGAGCATGGGAGAACAAAGAATACCTACAGAGTTTAATAATGGAGAATGTCTCAGGAGGGACTGTAGGAAAAGGGAAAGTGTGACTTGGGCTCCAAAAGCTGCTGGGAATGAGGATGTCAGAGGAAAAATAGACATGTCTAGATAATTGTGAAATAGCAGAAATGTGGTTGGTTATTCTGGATCTGTGTTGGGTGCTTGTTGTTTTAAAATATTTTATCTAATGCTTTGTTTCTAAGCAATACATTTTGAAGCAGAACAGCTGTTTGTAGGGTATGTCCAGTCTCAGATTGCAAAAAGAGCTGCAGGGCCTAACTTGAGACAGGCCTGTGGAACAATACTAGTTTATAGAACAGAAAATATACAAAACACATTGCAGCCTCAGAGTAGGAGCTCTGTGGAGAGGTAGAGGTACAGGGGCCTGTAAGATCCAAGAAATTCTTTCCAAGTCCACATAAATCCCAGGAAACTCAAGTGTCCAATCCAAAAATGCCTTACAGATAAATGCTTACATCCTTATGGCCAAACTCCTCTGCAGGAGTTACCCTTGCTCATTAGGAAGGGGGAATTGTCTACACTCTGAAAAAGAGGGCAGAAGTGGAGTTCAGTGAATCTGAGTGATAATTGCTTAAAGGCAGTGTGACACCTGTCAAGGCCAGGGTCAATTTGTAGCTACCTAATCCAGGTCGAGTGCTACAGGAGTGTCCACGTGTCCTGGCTATGGAGTCTTCCTCTAGGACAAATTGTTCTCTCAAGAGAAGAGGATTTGATTTCAATGGATATCTTCTAACATTGGTTTGGTAAAAACCAAAACCAATCTGAACTACCCTAAACCTGGGACATGTACCGACTGGTCAGAATTAATCATTTCATTAGAATCTATTGGCTAGGCAAAATTAAGAGTCACATTAAAGCTAGTTGACTTGTTTTGGGTGGGTTTTTTGGTTGGTTGGGTTTTGTTGCTGTTCTTGTTACAGCAACCTGTTGAGTAAGTTAAATTCTAATGGGCCTTGTGGAGAAAGGTCCTGATGGGAAGAGAAATGCTTCTCCTAGATAGGCTGTGCCAGTTCCTCATCAACAAGAAATATAAAGCAGTATCCTGATTTCATGTCATGCAGTCTTTAAATGCATCGCTGGACTGAGGTCTGGGCTGTGTAAGGAGAATACATGCAGAAGAAACAGTTTCTTAAACTCTGTCAGATGACACATGACACACTGAGACAAACTGAATTCCCTTAATTTCTCCCTATTCTTTATCTTTTCCCTCTTCTATATTAGGTAGACCCATGGATTGAAATGTTTGTCCTTCTTGCTTTATACATATAAAGGTAGATTTATATAGACAAATGTCACCTTCGATATTTGTGATGGCAACTCTACAATATTATTAAACATTTTTTTTTCAAATTAATTTAAAAGAGGTAATAATATTGAGCAGCAATACAAAAATAATTCAAATAAATCCTTTGGAACATATGGAGAGGAGCTGCTTATAGTTGTAAAGCAAAAGTACTAAATAATATACAGCATTTGGGGACAGAAATTACATTATCTATGCTCTGTGTGATAATAATTACTTCACATTCATATTCTGAATGTTTGCTAGTATATTTTACAGGAATCCATTACAGTGTTTGCTTGAAAACCTATTTTTTAGTTATTATGGATCTCATTCCTTTGACTTTCCAGGGAAATACCAGATGTTGCAATTTCCCGTGGTGGGCTAATTATTTGCTAAATTTTTATGATTTTAAAATACATCAAAGATATGGTTCAACTATGTGAGCCCTGAAGTAAATTTGTGGATTTTTTTTGTTTTTTGTTTCTGCATTCTGAACATAATTTTAAAACATTCCAGAACAATTCTTTTTCAGTTTGATTAAAAGAATCATATGAGCCTGGACTGAGACCTCACTACTCAACTTCTAGCCTGGAGCAAATTTCCTTAAAAAGCCTGGGAGAAGGGGGTTGGAAGGGATGGAGGAAAATGAAGGAAGGAGGGAGGGAAGCCTCAACAGTGGGAATGCTGACCGAACCTTAACTATAGCATGGTGAATGGCGATGCTATAATGCAATGCTAACAAGGACTCCTGAGATAAATACATCAATTAAAGGCTTGCAGGTGTGTCACTAGGGGTGGATAAAAGGAGAGAATGGGAAAGGATTTGTGCCAGCAGACCTTATGGTTTTGCTGTAATTAGTAATCTGTGCAGGTGTCTATTATGACTAACTGACAATAAATCTTGGTTTCTGTTTTGAATATTGCTTTTGTTTCCCAAGTTCCACGCCTGAAGGGGAGAAAGAAAATGACTAGAAGATTAATTACTGCAATGGTTACTCCCAACAAGATAAAATGGAAAGTAGTAATCTACTGAATGAGATTAAATATTGTTATTATTATTTTCATATTTATTTTGATAACAGAAAAAATGAAGGTAGTATAGGCTGTGTGGGGGTATGTATGTACTGATTTTTGAGTAACGATGGAAAAATAAGTCTACTTTGTCAACAGACTTTCTTTAAGCAATGTGCATAAGGCAAATCTTTTTTCTTCTTGAAAAAAATAATGGAAGGGTATTCAAACCTTCTACATTTGTGCAGTAACCTCTAATTCTAAGCACAGTGATGAACTGTAAGTAAATTTTACCATAGAGCCATGTTTTCCTTAGCCTCTCCATCTGCTCATTTTTGACACCCCTGTCATTAACTGTCATTTTCCTTTAAATATACAGTGAAGCTGAAAGGCCAGCTCTACATCACATCATTTCAGATTAGGGGCAGTTCCTTTGAGCTGAGCACTGTTTAGGTGTCAGAAAGAAGTCTCTGACCTCTCTCGTACCACACTGCCGCAGGGCCTTAATTAGTACTGACTCCAGCCATTACTGCAGAGAGGACAAAGGCGACCACATCATTTTTCTACTTAGGAAGTTAGCGTCTGACCTAATAACTTGTCCAGGCTCGCAGGACAGTGTAACGGCCGCACAATGGCACTGGGGATTATTTGTCAGATTCTTTGCTCCTCTGAATGTAGGAAAATCAGGGAAGTTAGCTGTTATATGCTTCGGTCCTGCGTGAGATGTTTTAGGCCTTCACTCTGTTGATTTGTCATGGAGAAAATGACAGACAGCAAAGGAGTCAGATATTCAGAAGAATAAAGGGTGTGATAACGAAGTGTAGAGGGGTTTTTGCCCTGACTAGAAGTATCTGATTATTTAAAATATCACTCATCTTTCAAGATCTGTTCTGTTGCTATTTACTTTGCTAGAATTTTATCACTTATTTCATTAAGAACAAACTCAAATCTAGAGTCAAATGAGCTCCTTTTTTCTCTCTCCTTCTCTCCCCTTCTACATCCCATCCCCCGTCTCCTAGCAGAAATTCACTATCGCATGAGAAGCATTTTACAGTGCTTTTGGCACAGCATTTTTGATCTATTTCACTAGAACTTGTACTCATTACATCAGATGTCAGCATTATATAGTTCCACAAAATCTCCTTAATTTTCCTATTTGTTTGATACCATTCCACTGAAAAAGCTTCATGCTAGAATGCAACTACTTCTTAATCTAGAACTCTTTCTCTCTCTCAATTTATTTTATTTTTCTTTTTGAAATTATTCAAAGCAATTGGAATTGCTGTAGAAGTTGCACGGTCTCACATCACATTCCTTTATTATCAGCCAGTCACATGCTGCAGCAGAGAAGCATGTTTTATGCTACTGCAGCAGAAATTGCTTTCACTGTAAGTACATTTCAGAGAGTTGGCAAGATGATCTAAAACTTGCAGCAAGCTAAGATTCTGCTGATGATCAGTTTGTCAAGGTATAGGTATCATGAATACGTAGTATTTTTGAAAGCTATTTAACCATAAACAATTTGTCTATTAGTTTAAGGCTTGAGATTTGTCCTTTTTCTGTAGACAAGAAGTGATTCTTCCTGCTTGTCTTACACCTCCCTCAAAGCAAAAAGAATGAAAAGGAAAAATTTGGTTCCAATTCTGATACGCTTTTCCACGCATTTTGGTCTTTGTAATTTCAGTTCTAGTTAGGATTATTTTAATGTAGTGACTTTGAGCCAGACTGGAGTCTCAGAAATACCATAAAGTTACTGCATCACCAAGGAAATCGCTTCTGAAGTGATCACACAAAAGTAATTACAGTATTATTAGAGCTGCAAAATATTGCATTAATATTTCTCGTGCTCAAACAGCATTTAAAACAATAGTGTGCATTTAAGTTCTTCAACAGGACCCAAACTGAGCAAAATTTTCAGGAGAGTAGACAAGTATCTGTAGAGCTACAACACGGGCTGAGACTGTTGGGGCCAGACGCTTCAGTCTATGACAATGTGATCAAGTGTTATTTCATTTAGTCTGTGAGCTGAAATAATGGCCTGTAAAGTGTTTCGGAGTAGTCCTTTGACTACATATCATATATTGCAATTTCCTTATTCTCTTTTAGATTACCCTCATACATTGATTTTTTTCTGAGCAGCAGGAAGGTGAACTTTACCTTTCTGAGCATAAATAACTCCACATTCAGAAATGTTCATTTCACCAGAAAGATAAAGTACAAAAAAGATCTATATGATGGAAGGGGTGTCTGACTTTCTGTGGATCTGTGTGTCTACAGAAGTTTATTCTCCAGAAATGGGAACAGCATCCACTGGCAGCTATTTCAGCAATTTAGCTGGTGCTTTTTGCCCTCCATTTGCTGAAGAACAATATCTGGCCTGCGACTCTATTCATAAGTTAGATTAAAATTTTAAAGGGCCACTGCCTAGTAACTTGTGCTTCTAAGGATTGACAGTTTTATTATGAAAACCACATTAAAATGAGAATTGCTTGCCATCATTTTCCCATTGCAGTGAAGCTTTCAAAAAGGGCAGGTGGAGAAGAACCTCAATGCAGCCTAAAGGCTACCTGGATGCAGAAGTCGCTTCCACCTGCCACAGAGCCAGTCCTGGGGGCATTGCAGGCAGCTACATTCAGCAACCATGGATGAATGGCAAAAAGGGAGATCTCATCTTCCCCTCTGTCATTTGTCTAATTAAGATTAAACACATTTTCAGATTATTGGCCACTTCACTGCCTCTCCCCACTGGTAGTGAGGCAAATGAGTTGCTCTGGAAGAGGGATATGGAACTGCCTGGGCTGTGGGTAGAGAGTAAGAAAATAGGGAATGTGGTGAGTTTGTATGAGTTACTCTCTCACCAGAGACTTCCTTTCTTTTGTGCCCTATGAGGAAGGCTAGACTCAGTTCTCCTGAGCTGGTTGATTTACCAGTCCTTAGGACTTGGGTTCAGGGGATTGGAAGGTCTCTAATGTGTACCATGGGGAAAGGACCTAAATAATCAAGATCATATTTGTGTATTTGCTTTTATGAGGCTGTCACTTATTGTGCATACACAGTAAGGACCATACATGTGCAGAAGAATATACATGGTCATCAGTAAGTGAAGTCTTAACTGAGCTCATGATAGCTACTTTTACAATATTTTTTTTTTAAGTTGCTGGTAAGTAATAGGTATTTTCTAACTTCCAACAGATTTTTTTTTTAAAGGGTTTTTGAGAGAAAAAAGTCCAGAAAGGAAGAACAATCAGAGACAAGGACTACTTTTAGAGAACATGAAAGCCTAGACACAAACTAAGAAAAGCCCAAGACATAAAAGTTGTGTTTGACATGGTATTTTTCTGTTTTTCACTTTTGCTTCTATCCACCTTCCCTTTTCTTTGTTCCTTGGTTTTTGGTTTGTTTTTGTTTTTGGTTTTTTTTTGGTGGGATTTTTTTTATTTTGTTTTTGTGTTTTTGTTTTTGTTTGGTTTGGTTTGGTTTTTTTTTTCCCTCTTCAGTGGTAAGATAAGGAGAGAGTGTCAAGCTTAGAATATTCTGGCTTTTGTTGCTTTGAGTCATAATTTTACTGTTGCTAAGACCTACCTTTTTTGGCCTGTGAGTAATAATTTTTATGTCATGATGGTATAGTTAGAAGAATCAGATAGTTTTAAAGCATATCCAACCATCCTTTTTACTTTCTTTTAATCAACTTGTTCTTCCAAACAAGGTATGGAATTGATAGCTGTTATTGATTGCTTGTAGCATTACCTAATCTTCACTAAATGTAGGAAGCTTTTCAGATTTAGAAAGGTGGCAGAAAATGTCTAGTAATGATGCTGCTGGGAATTGAAGCTCAATACCGTGGTCAGTATAAAAGTGATATAGCTGTAAGAGGTATTTTATTATAAGCCCATTGTTTTTTATTAAATGCTCAAGCTGGTGTAATTTACAGATATTTTGGAGTTGCTTATGTTTTTATCAGCTGTTTCAGTATTTCATTTGTTTGAATTTACACCAAGAAAAACTTTTATTGATGATAATGTGCTGAAACTTTTGAAAAACTAGAGAATCTAAGGAATACAGTACTGTAATAATGTAAAAAAAAAAAGGATGTCATTTATGCTTTCAATACAAAAGGGGAAATATAAGAAATCATTGCTAAAACAGGTATAAATGTTACCTTCACTGTAGTTCAGTAATTATCCTAGTCCACGGTATGGTGTTGGTATCATGATTTCCTTTATTTCCTCTTTGTTTTCATTTTTATCTGGGTACTTCACTGGTGAGTAATAGCTAAAGGGAACCCATTTATGCAAGGCGAGCATTCAGTTTGCAAGTGAATTTGCTTGTAGCTATTGCCACATTTGAACCTCACTAATGTATGTAAATTAAAAACTCTGGTATTTGGATCACTCCTGTTTGAAATAAAAACAGAATCTGATCATTACAATCTGCAAGCCAGGTATTATCACTGGACTAGTGAGCCGCTGATGATAAATTGTACTGAATAGCTTGTGGATAGAATATTTTATCTCAGTTCTCTATCACACAGCACTGCATAAAATAAGAATGATTCATCAAGCATGAGAGCTGGTGGTTTATGAAATTCATTGCTCACGGCAAGTGTATTTTTTAAAATTCAAAAGACAAAGCAACTCACAAGGGTTATTTAGTAATCAGTGTGAATTACTTCTAGGTATAAGCCTTAGTGGAAAAAATTAAAAATACATTTGCTGTACAGGAAGCATTATTGCTGTAGGTGCTATAATTTAACTGCTTCTCATCTATACTTTTGGTGTGTGTGTGTGTGTGTGGGTGTGTGTGTGTGTGTTTGTGACCATTTTGGATTCCAGTCCTCCTGCCCTTTATTTTAAAAGTGAAACTGCATAATCAGTTGTAACAGGATTATTACATCGAACAAGTCTATTCTATGCTCTCAGCAGAAACATCTTCAGGGGCTTGTACACCTTAGGCTGCAGAGGATATTTTGTTTATTCAAAAAGACATGTAAAAGGAGAAGAGCAATATAAAGTCATCTTTTTTTCCTCCAGATTTACAGTAAGAATGTTTCATTTCTTCTTGTGTATTGATGTCCCAAGGCAATGTTCCAAATGAAAAGATAATAACTTATGAAGAAGTGTCAAAAACTAATTAAGTTTTGTAACTTGTTTTTCCTTCACATAAAGTATATTTTTCATCACACTGTCCAGTCACATGCTGGGATTTCTGCTAACATCATCACATGCCAGTCACACCAAATCTCAGTGGCTCTTCTCCTCCTGTCATTATTTTCAGCATCAATTAATTTTCTTGTGACCTCGCCTTTAGAAAATGTAGCAGGGAATTATCAGTGCATGCTTTGTACAGTCTATTTGGAAGGCATTAGGCCACTGTGTGTATTTGAAAATGGAGTAGGCCAAACATTATATTTTCTCACCTGCAGGGTTGCCTAGTAACCTGAATTAAGGATTTTCACCAAGCCTTCAAGACAAATAGAAAAACTGTAAAGCAGGTTGACCCAGGTGGGAGACTCAGACCCACTCAGGTACATTAGCATTTTGAGTGGGGAAATGTAAGACACAGCTCCTCATTAAGGTTATTGTGGAAATAGTTTTTGTAATTAAAGCAGCCTATTTTCTTGGCAAGTGAAAAGCAAGTGATGCATCGTATTTCACTGTTGCTAAAATTGTGTTGTGAAGTACACTTTGTTTTACTTTTTGACATACTATTTGCTTGTGGACTGTCAAAACTGAGCACTCGATGAAGGGATTGAGGAAATGTCTTTAAAACATGTAAATATCTCTTTGGTGGCATTCTCACTAAAAGCATGCACGCTTGCCTGTGTTGAGTAGCAGTTCACGTAGATATGTTCAGCTTTCATTTAATCACTTCAAGGAACTAAATTCCTTGTTTAATGTATTGCCATTGAAAAGAAAGATTAGTGTACTTTAGAGGTGGGGGTCATTCTTTGTAACGCTATTACAGCTTTGTCCTTGACATGCAAGATTCCTCCAGAAAAGGAAGAGAAGGGGGGGGAGCTGGAAATTCTGCCTCAAAGGTACAAAGCAAAGAAGTAGCACAATTAGAATGTCGGCACATAGTGACAGTCCTCTGCAAATGATGGTGTCAGGCCACTGAGGGGCCGAGGGTGGCAGGAGTGACATTCACCCTAGCAAGATGGAAATAAATGCCCTGTTTGATAAAAGAAAACAGACAATTTATGTATACCCTGAAGAGTTAACAGCTAGTGAGCCATTCCTATGGGTCAAGTGCTGCATTTGCATTTTGATGGGATGTTATCAAGTAATTAATGCACCAGTCAGGATTTATTACCTCAGGAGTGAACTGAAAGGTTCATTACAAAATCGGTTTCACTTGAAGATAGGCATTTCCTCAGAGTTAGCTTTTGACATGTTGTTCCTAGCTCTCTCTGCCTGTGGCAGCAATGGTAGAAGGCCAGTGAGGTGAAATTCATTGCTTAATAAGGGCATTCACTTTGGGTATTCTTGTGATAATAAATGTATACATCAAGGCCGCACTGCCTTGTCAGTTTAATTGCTTCTTGTGCTCCTTAACAAGCCAATCTTAATCAGTCTGGACCATGTTATGAATAATTTAGGGATCAGCAGACTTCACGCTTAATAAGATATACTAGATTATAAAACTTAAGTGCACTGTTTATAGAAAGCACAGAAAACACTTTAAGTTTTTATTAGCAGCAAGGAAAAAAACCAAAACAAACCCAAACCTGGTAGTGAGGTTTTCTAACACTTGCATTTTGTGAGCAACAGCTGTGTGTCTCCATGCCGAAACCCCCTCCACTTCTGTCAAAGGGCCACAGTTCGGCCTCTCTGTCCCCCTGAGCCTCCGCCAGACATAATGGGAAATTTGAGCAGGCCCTGAGATTAAAGCCCAGAATCTGTGGCCAACCAGCAATTGTCATTTTAGAAAACATTCTTTTATCTTTTTAAATGCAAAGCAAATCTTATTTTAAAACATTTTCTGATGGACAAAAATTAACGTTTTGTTGTTTGGTGGTTGACTGCCTACATGGATTTTAATGCAACTATTTAAATTTGAGATTGGCTTGCCAAACCTGTATCAACAATAGGATTTTTAAGTGTTTTTCCTTTGTTTAATGATAAAGGTGAAATATAGGATCGACTGTAAATCACTCATACATAAAATGTGAATTATTAAAGTAAAAGTCTTTTTATTTATTAAGACGATATAGAAATACATTAAAAAGTAACAGAAATAGTCTCCAGTCTCCGTGAGCGTATTATGATTCCTCCATCTGATAAGTGTTGTTTGATTAAAAAGGAACGTTTAACCTTTTGTTTTAAAAGAATTCTTTGTCCTCCATTTTACCTCAACATTTGCAGGCTATAAGTTGTCCACAGAGTAATGCATCTTTCAGTTTATGACATCTAATAAAGGCCTACTGCAAGCATTAGAACCAGGTGCTTCAACAATTTTCCAGTCTGCTTGTAGCTGCTTCTGTTTGTTCTCTTGTAACCTAGATAGGAAAGAAAGAAAGAAAGAAAAAAAAAACCCCTAACAAAAACCTGCAACATTTTTCATTATTTTCTTTTTTATTCCTTTCTGTTTAAGCCTTGACACATGCTGACAGCACTACGGTATCATTTGATGCCCGTGTAAACAATAGCTGCATGTATTTCTGAACACAGAGCCCATTTATTAGTATAAATAGAGCTGTAATTAAAGGCTATGCTTTCAGTCGTTAGATAATGTATTAAAATAATGTTATTGTTCAAATACATTTATGAATCAGGAAGATAGGTACCAGTAAATGAAAAACAACTTCAAACCTATTTCCCAACCTATAGCTGGACTATCATACTCCTTTGTTCTTGTGCAGGTTAATAGAGATTGAGGAGATGGGCAGAGGAAAAGCAGTGCAATTTTCTGCTATTTAAGCTTGGCGAAATGGCACTCTTCAGGAAGCAGCAAAAAGTATGAAAGCGTAATAGGCATTTTAAAAGTAGAAGTCCATATAGCTGCTTGAGGGATCCTCAGATTTAGGCATGCATAGAATCACGAATGAGATAATCAGCATTGTGAAATTGAAACCTGTCTGCTGCCTGCTGCTGTTCTTCCCTCTTTCAGTGGAGTGATTTGTAACACTCATCTTCTTCAGGCAAGGCAGCCTTCAAGATTATCCAGAACTGTCAATAGTAATTGCCAAAGTATTTTATTACCTACAGAAAATCAAAGGAATTTTATAACCAACAGTTATCAAGTTTCAATACACGGTATAAAGAGAGCAATTTTAGTTGGAATACAATCGTGTTTGGCTTGCTTTTATGTTCTTGAGACAATTCCTGTGCAACCAACTACAACATTCACTGTATTTAAGCTGGAGGCAAGAATATGCATGTGTACTTGTAGTTTAAAAAAATTACATAATGCTTACAAGCTTCTGCAAGCAAGTGGTTTTTAATTGCCATGCAAACTATGCCTTAACTAATTACTTCTAAAAAGAATGAGGTTTCTGTAAAGCTTGAGATGTCGTTTTGAAATTCTGACAGTAGATATAAGTTTAACTGGGGCATTCTCTGTCATGAGATAAATAAAATGCCTGGAAATTAGCAAAATATGACACTGATTATAAAGTCTGAAAACATTAATGTTGCAGATCTTATTATAGCCTCTGAATATTACTGCTATGTGAGCCACAGTAGTGATTGTCAGCCGTTCAGTTAACACAATTCTGTTTTGCTACAGGGTCACCCATGATTCAAAGCTTTTCAGATGCTTGGCTTCTCACTCAGGCTATGGATGAGTGAGGACTGCATCTTCTGTTCAACAGAAATGCTTTTCTGAGCCAGGCATTTCACTTTCCTTCCCCGACACCAGGGAAAAGGAAAGTGTGACTGTCTAAATGTTTGGTGGGAGAAAATTTAGTTTCTACTTTTGACAATGTATTTCCCCTCTAATTCATAGTGTCAAGGCTTCAATGGCATGGCTGTCTCTCTGGGCTCTTTTAAAAACAAATACACAAATTCATGTGTGAAAAATAAATTGGCATGGGGAAATGCCTCTTTTTAAGTTCCAAACCAGATAGGTTCACTTGTATTTTGAGTCATGTGCACAGGATTTTATTCACAGCACCAAAAAGCAGGTGTCATTTCAGTTGAGGGGCTGTACTGAAAGAGAAATAAGCCATGAACAAATTTTATACTACTATAGCCATGAAGCCATGATTACAGCATAACAGAGAGCTCTCCTTTCAACTGTGAACCTCCTTGCTCTTTCTCCATGAGCTTTTGTTTTTAAAAAAAGACCTGTTAATTGAATTATTAATTGTTGTTGAAAGGGTAAAGTACTTTACCAAGAACCTCCTTTCATAACACTGCAATATATGAAAAATTTAACAAAATGGTAATTAGGGGAGAGGTTATTTATATACTATTAAAATGCTGATGTAATTATCAGAGAGTTATTCAATTACACAGGATAATAGGCATTTTTAATGTAAGGAAGATGGCTAGCCTGCTGGAATTTTGCTAATATGACTAACCTACCCTGGGTCCTGTATTTATTTCACTCTTATAATTTATACTGGTTTGTTTATATTTTACAGTGTGTGAAACAGGCATTGCTACATTATTCCATCTGTTTTTTCTGTATGGATTACAAAAGTGTACTATATAGATCAACCAATATTCTGTAGATATTTGAGCACATCAGAAGGAATGGTACTAATTTGTCCCTTTTGAAGAGAACTTCATTACCTCACCTGAAAAACCTGAAAGGTGAAACATTTAGGGCTAACACAGAGTTAGCACAACAATCACATTTCTTGTTTACTTAGAGCTGTGGATTTGAACTGAATAATGGCAGGAGAAGCTGATGTTTATATTTTTGAGGGCCTGGAACTGTGTATTTGAGCTAGATGTGTGCAAAACTTGTTCACTTTAGTCCCTGGTTGTCTAGTAGAATGTTGTCCCATTGACAAATTGGGAATTGTCAAGAGCCACTGTGGGCATGTTGCCACTGTAAGATACATATTTAAAGTATTGGAATTTTTTTGTTTGATTCATTTTAGTTTACACTTTGCCACAATGGTTGTATATTCAAGCATTTTAGAAGTCTCATTAGCTTGTTTATTAAAAGGAAGGAATCTAAATAGTACAGAGGAAGGATATACTCTATTATTCCAGATACTGAATAACTCCAGAAGTGACTAGTGATCGTTTTTCTAATCAGTTGTGTGATCATGGAGACTGTCATGATGTAATGGTGATATGGACATGTGGCTATAGTACCATTTTCTCAGAAGAGGAATGAATTGTCTCTGATTCTAAGCTGATTGAAGTATTGGCATTCAAAGAATCAGAGCACAGTTACAAAAGAATCTGTCTTTGCAAAGCTGTACTACAGCTCATATTAACCTAAAACGTGCGGCAATAAAATTGAGTCTTATTTAAATGTTCTTTTTTCTTCAAAAAGAAATCCAGAATGCAAGTTGTTGGAAGTTTTAAAACAGAGGGAAATGCAGAACAGGATATTTGTAGATGATAGTTCAGGTACAGTTTTCTGTTGGGACATAGAATCTGAAAATGCTTCAGTTAAAATCAGCTTAGTAGTAGCACAACTCTATTAAATTTAGCAGAGCTAGTCTTAATTTTCGCTAGTTTGTATGAGAAAACCATAATTGTCACTCATTACTGTAGAGAAATAAATTGCATTTCTTTCTTAAGTCTTTGTTTGTTTAAACCCTGTATGGTTGCATTTAACATTGGATTAGGTAGGGTAAGAGTTTACTGAGAAATTGCACAGCTGTATTTGTACAGAGCTGTACCTGATTCCCACCTCCTGTAGTGTGAGCAGTGGTAAGTGAACTGTTTCTGTGTTGCTCACTCACTCTGTCAGATCGAAATTCAGCTCAATAGCATTAAACTAGCTCCCATTTGAAAGATTTGTCTTACAAAACCCTGAAAACTGCTCTGAACATGCATACATTGATTTTGTTGCTGGAATCTCCTGAGCTTTGATAAAAAGGAGGCTCCACATGCAGGTGAAAGAGGGTTTACCTCTTCAATATTAAAAAGAGAAGATTAAGGATTTTTGTTCAGCTAAGGCTGAACTAATCAGTGGCATATGAAGGTAAGAGACCTGGTCTCATGCCTATAGTATGGTAATGTTATTTTTAGTTGAACAACAAGTTCAAATTTCTCCAGTAGCCGTCTCTTGAGTAACTGTCTACCATTATCCCCATTTGCACAGGTAATAGAATATCCAGGGGTGCAGCAGTAAAGTTTTTTATTTTAGCCACAGAGAGGGAGGTTTGTCATGTTCATTGCAGGAAATTTGCTCAAATTTTGTCCTGGAAAAGATGCAACTGTGATATCAATTCACTGAAAAACACCTGTATGATAGTATTCTAAATGCTGAGCAGTTTGGTATTCATGGAGGAGATAAGGCATTTTTTTGTATTCAGAAGTTTAGTTTCCTTCCTATAAGTTCTGTTAAAACATTAGAAAATGAAGATGAGTGATTTTCACGAGCTTTCACATTTCATTCTAAAGAAAAATGTTCATTTAAGCTTCCAAGTTGGAGAACCTTCCATTTTTGTCTTTGCTACAGACACATTCTGCACAGTACTGGTGGTTATCATAGCAAATACAACTATGTGAATTTCAGTGGAAGAAGAGTAGGGCAGCTTTAGTTTGCCCATGTCATCACTGAGAATGTCACCACAACGTAATGCACAACATCCTGGGGAAAACAATCGTTGTTCACCTTCTACTGTCTGATCTGGCTTTTTCTCTTGTGTTCACCTGTGGAAATTCAGATTGCAAAAATGTTGCTTGAAATTGTGGTAAGGCTTTGCAAGACATGGAGGGAGAAGGCAGTAATTGTTTGAATGAACTAGCTATGCCGTAAGATATCACAGCATGTTACAAATACATCTAAACTTAAGTCTTAGCAGCCATGCTAAGATCTTTGATCTGTAGTAAGAAACACAGTAACAAAACTGAAATGAATGTACAGAGACAGATAAAACTCGATGATTTCAGAAATTAGATAACATTTATTTTTCATCATTTATAAGAATCACTTTTGCCTCTTAGGCATATGGTGGTTGCATTCTTGCACAGCGTGTTTTTTCTTCATCAAATGTGCTCCCTGTGCCATCCTTAAACTGAGGTCACACTCCACAAGCACATGGAAGTCCAAATAAAAGAGAGTAGCTTCTTAAACATATCTCATAGTTTTGAAACTAACGATGACTTATCTGAAAAACTAATTGTTGATGATGACAGCCTTATTTCAGTCTGAACATAGAGCAGAGAGGACAAGAAAAACAAGCTATTAAATAACTCATGAGACTGGAGGATTATTTGTCTAACTCAGTGAAATTTGGAATAATCTTCAAATCCTGCTGTAAAAATAATGTGCAAATACGGCTTAGTAAATTTGAGTTAAAACTCAAATGTATTTAATGACCACATATATTCTTAAAACTATTTAGTGCTTTTATTGACAGAGAAATATTTATTTTACTGCAGCATTTCCAGTTTGCTTGACTTACAAGACTCAATAGCACATCTATAGCAATTCCAAATTCAGGAACTTAAAAGCAGTAATGATGAATTTAGGCCAGCTGCAGTTTAAAGGAAGGTTGCTGACATTTTAGAATTACATGATTCTCTTGGAATTCATTTCATACTTTAATTCTGTTATACCAAGAAACGTTAAATGCAAGGGTAGAAGCTGAACTGGTAGCATTTTTTTTTCCTAAGCCAATCCATAAAGATGTCCCTTCACCTCTTTGATGTGATAAGGAAGTGTTAAATCAAAGTGAATCCTTATTCTGCATCTTGGGACAGAAAACTGCTTAAGCCAATTGTTACTATTCCTGAGTGTTTTAGACAGTGAACCATGCATCTCTCTCTGCACATCAGAGAAGATTGTAGCAGTCATTGTGCCACCTGCTATCACTTAATTAGTATAATCATCTAATTTTCAGTTGGAAATAATGGCATCATGCACTTTTTAGTAATTGTAACCGTCATAATATATTCCAAATTATGTTACGCTAACATTATGTGATTTAGAAATATTAAGAGGGGGTATTTGCTTTGCAAATACACTGGTCTTTCTGATCTTGACTCTCACCCAGCAACAAAAGTCCATACCCAGTTTTCTGCTTTACTATGATCCTAAAGATATCACTGATTCATATCATAACCCTGCAAACGAGCCTTTGGTAAGTATGATTTAACCTTTAGTGGACAGAGAAAAGAAGAAATAATGGAAACAGCAGCTTGACATAATGTAAAACACACCCAGGCTTCAAAGAATTTGGTCTTGTTTCTTAGCAAAATATTTTTTTTTTAAAAACAGAATCTTGGTGATCATTTATGCAAGTTATATGCATTCTATTTGTGGTTTTCAGTTTAAGGAATAATTTCAGTTGATCAGAATAGGTCTTAACATTTAAACATTTCTATACTGCAGCGGTTTTTTTGCTCCTGGAGGTTTCAGCACAGCAAATGAATAGGTAATAAATGAGTCAGTTTGGGGCTGCTTCATTTCACTGGACGGTTCTGGGCTATGAGGCTTCAAAAACAGAAAGAGAGAGAAAAAGAGAAAGAAATAGGCAATGACATGAAGGGATACAGGCAAACCTGAGCCTCCGTCAGAGCTAACCCTCCCCCATTCCCAATGATACTGTCTGGCTAAGCAAAGCGCTGCCACATATATATCAGGCAAGGTTATTACCACTCTGCTTTGTAAACATGCTATGCCTCCTGGACATCTTCTATTTTTATTTCATTTTTGTGTTATATCTTATATGTAAATCTAGGCTGGCGAGAGTCAGGAGGCATTCGTAGCGTTGGGCCAAATTCATTCCAGGTGCAGTTCCAGGTCTGTTGACTTCAATGAAATTACACCTGGGATGAATTTGGTCTATTATTAACTGTAGAGATTACATGTCCAGCTTCCATCGTGTACTAAAATACCCAGAATACATATAAATAATGAAGTATGTAATTACAGTCCTGGTTTTAATTTGTGTTCCTAAATGTACTGATGCTTTTGCACATGTTTATAGTTATAGCTATGCTATTGTAGTATATTTTTGTTTAGTGCAAATATATTTGAGTTTTTCTTTAAAACAGAGATACGCACAATGTTTACTTTCAAACGTCTCAGTCTTTCAAAATCCATATGATGGCTGATTCCATGTAACAATATTAAATTATATAGGTCTTAAATATCATACATATATATGGAGAGAGAGAGTGAGAGAAAGAGAGAGAGAGAAACATATGCAGGACATCACAATACTGCCACTTAAAATCATTCTGCAAACAATGAGCCTACCTTCCTGTGGATTATATGTTAATCAATACACACAAAGAGGTGATCTTGTCGGAGTTGATACGAGCCAATAGAACTGTTACCTATCAATACAAAAAATCTCATTCATTTCTATGTTTCCTGTCTCAAACAGTGCACAGCAGGTCAGTTGACAGGAATTTGTGCCCGACCAAACCCAAAAGCTAGGCAGTATTTAAATGGGCTCTTCCTTCATTAGGAGACATAAAAAGCATCAGTAGGACTTACCTCTGCATACACCTGATTCCGTTGGTTCCCCTGTATCGTTTTGTGCATTCCTGCACCTTTCAGCATGGCACACTGTGAGGACCTGGTAAGCGAGTAAAAGTCAGATGACGCTAACGAATCCCAGCGCAAATGACTGAATCAATAGGAAACCAGCCACTGCTGTTTAAATGTATCGATAAATGTACCTTTATTTTCTCTTGAATGGATAAGTGTCGCAGTTAAGAGTCCTATGGATCTCTTAATTGAAAGTTAATTTTAAATCAATAAAGAGAGTCATTTAAATATTGATCAGTCCTTTCTACACGAATTGTTAGCTGATTTTTTTTTTTTTTTGAAACAACTTTGTTTAAATGCAATCAATAGCCCACAATCAGTGCGTTCCATAAAAAATTGACAGATGTTCCCAAAATGCCTGCTAGGCATAATCTTATCTGTTTACATATGTAGCATAGATATTTGAATCCTTTTCAAATGTTCCCAAATCTCTATGGCAGAAATGTGATTTCCTTAAATAACAAACTGCATGACTAAAATGCATTCTTCCTCTTCTTTTTCAATAAGTTGGTTTAAAATTAAAAAGGAAGAGTTCTTGGATTTCCTTTTATTCTGCAAGTAATATTCATATTGTTTTACTAGTGCAGGCAGACTGCAAAAGAAGAATGCCCTTGTTTTGCACATAGGGAAAAGAGAGATAAGCGCTTATATGAAGCACATGTTCTCAGGAATTTGTGTGTCATAATCTATCAGATGTATTACTATATGCAAAATGATACCTAGCTTTTAATTATATAGACATTTATGTACACTTTGTGTATGCATGTTGAATAGTAATGACTTTTTGCTTTATTTCATGGATATGGTCTCTCTCCTCAGCAGCACATAGCAAGACTATTTTATCTCAATTTGACAAAGCACACAGTTGAGTTAAAAGGATACAAATTTCATTTCATGAGATTCACTGAGATTAACCTAATAAAATAAACCTAGCTCCATGTGGCTTTCAACATTTCAGCAAATATGACACTCTTCTAAGATGCCTTCCCACAACCCTTTCAGTAATTTGCCTGTAGTGGCCTGGTACTATTTAGTTTGTCACACCTAGTGATGAAGTCAGACTGGACACTTTGGTAAAAGCATTATGAATTGTATTTTTCTCCTGCACCCTCTAATTAATTACAAAGTCATACTTTGATGTACAGAGTTCTGAAGTCCTGAAGTTGGCCTTTATTATAATTTTCCTTATTTTTCAATTTTAAAATCCAGTGCCTTTTAAAAAAGGTTTGTACTTCTAAGTAATTAAGACCTTTTTGAAGTATGAGAACAAAAAGTTAATTAGAACAAATCACAAAATTACATACATATACAATTTGTCAAAATTAACATTTTTATTTTCAGTGATCTGACTTAAACATAAACTAAAACTGACTGACAATTATTTTGACTGACATCTAACTGAAGAGTATTACCATAATAGTGTTTCCTAAGTGACAAACTAAAAATTTGGTCCCATAATTAATTAAAACTTTATGACACATAGTAATTTAAGGCATAAAATAATAAACAATTTTTTTTAAGAGTACTGTCTAAGGAGAATAGGGGTTGCTTGGGGGGGAAAAATCTGGCATGCAATATAATTCAGTCTGTTTTTGCTATTAACACAAATGCTTCCTGCTGTTCTGAAAATCCACCATTTCTTAATCCAGCATTATTTTCCTCTTAATGCAACATCTCAAACCCATTTCGCTCCATTTTCTGTTAGAAAAGCCATATTAAAAAGGAAGATTAAAAAGAAAGAACCAGGTATCATTGGTTCATATGCATATGGGTTCAGCATGTGAGGATGCTGTTTCTAGGACTGGCCTTAAGATGTGACTGATAGATCTTATTTGTCTGATAGAGTTGACCAGGGAAATAGAGCTACAGCTGGTTACTTCATTAGGTCCTCTCATTGATTGAACCCTGCTGAAGTGATGCAGCAGGCTCCTGAGATAACTGCTGGTAATAGAACAAAATGAATTCTTATCACAGAGATTGGAAAGGCCATTAACCCTGGCCTCCAATGCTTTTCAGAGGTCACAGACAGGAAGCCAAGCGGTGACTGGGAAAACTGTTTTGTGTCTAACTACAGGTCATGTTAGAGGGGGTCTGTGACTTTTTTACCCTTCGGCTTCTGTACAGATGAAACTGTTACACTGGCAGATGTTAATAATCAGCTGTAAATAAATATTGGAAGCAGAAGAAAAATGAGAAAGCACAGGAATTTTTTTCAATAAATATTTAATAAAAGAGCAATTGTTTCTGTGATATTTACTGCCAGTTCTGCTGTAGATTTTTGCCTAATACTTTTCCATATAAATTGAAAAGAGAAATACGTAGAGGCACTTAAAAAACAAAATTTAATATGGTTTTATATAAAAAATACCTTTCCTTCCTTCCTTCAAAGATGAGAATTATAATGGCCTGCTGCCTGCCTGCTTCCCTTATTCAGCAAGCCTATCACCAGTTCATCTGTGAATTAGTGCAGGGCGCTGTTTGCCTTTCACCTGGTTGAGAAGGGTATATATCTAAGTAACAGTCCTATAATTTACATTTAATGCAACCTTTCAATTGACCAAGAGCCCACAACCTAAGCCCCCATCTCACAGCTGAGGACTTTCCCACATTTGTCAAGTCAGTGCCACTCCAGCATCAGCCAGGAGAAATCATCCATTTAAAGCCTGGAGCTGCACATGACAATTTTCCTATTGCTTGTGAAAAATCCAGCCATGGCAGAGGTAGCTTTGTGTTTTACTTTTTTGACTCTTGCTTTCAGCAGCAGTATTTCATTATGCACATGGATTAAAAAAATATAGTGGGATGCATCTTATAAAATTAAATGGAACATTTTCTTTTTATTACTGACATATTTAAGGCTATGCAGATATGTGTTGTAGGTTGATTTTAGCAGTATGTTGGTGGCTTCTATCCTTGTGATTGTGATTTAATTTCAATGTCTGTGGTCATGTGGTATTCTCTGCTGGAGCCAATCTTTCACAAGGAGCAAGTTCATTTAAATGTAAATGGGGTCCTGTGGATGGAAAAAACTACATACTTCATGTCTTCAGCGACCCACCCAAGCATTTGGTTTGGCCTTCCATGCATAAATAATAACAAGAAGGTATGCTGTCATTGCCTTGCTTGGAACACCAGAAGTGGTTTGGCACAGCAGAAACCCCAAGCACTAAAAAGAGATTGGTTTGGATAAACTCACAGTTCAGATCCCCATCCTGATTAAACAGGGGAAAAAAAAAATATAAAAAGGGAAAAAAGTAAGAGAGAGAGAGTTATGGAGTTATTTTGAGGAGTTGTGAATTACAGGAACAGCTGAAAACCGACTCAGGCTAAGAACACACCATGCCTAAAAATACTCTGAAGTAGCAGAAAGCTTGTCATTTTGTTAACTTGAATGGATTTTTGCTCTTAATTGTTTGTAGCAATTTGCAAGAGTGGGATGTGAATGTGGTATAAGTGGCAATATAATTAGCATTAATTTAGCATAAAAATGCAAACCTACATTTTCTAAGTAGTTACCTTCCACTAAAACATGGAAATATATTACATAACTCTAAAGTATGTGTGGCTTTTTTCAAGGTGTTATTAAATATGACAAAACTGAATGCCTTTTATTTTTTACTGTTGTGTGTAAGGAGATATGAAGGATTGCACAACTTCTTTTTATCAAAATCTTTGTGGTGTATATATATTTCCACACTGCTGAACTCATGTGTTGACTTTTCATAGAAATACTCCAGGTGTATTTCAGCAGAACTGAAAAATCTCCCTTAGAAATTTCCTTTCCTACCAAGCAAACTCATAAACAGGTTTTCGTCTGTGTGGATGAACAGATATATTTCCAGGATTACTTCATTAAGTGCACACTTTTATTTATCTCACTTATTAAGAATGTTATGTTCTGTGGCAGATGTTTCAGTGTATGACACATGGGCCTGGAATCTCAGTGTGTGATACCTTTGGTGAAACTCATTTATGAAACATCCAGATTTCCAGTTAGTTGTGCTCTGCACTAGAAACTCAGCAGAATTTTGACTTTGTTCCAGAGCTGTAATAAAAGGCTGGTATTTACTGTTTTCAGAGATTTCTGAATAATATTTGATAAGCCTTCCTCTTCTTTTTATAAAGTGGCATTCATTGAAGACGAGCTAGATTTAAGAAGTACAAGATTTGCTATCCTGGGTAAGAAACAGGATATTAGTGTTTGTGTTACTCAGCTATATTAGGTGTAGCTGTAAATCAAATCATTTTATACTGGAAGCTTCAAAACCTAAAATGTTCATCTGTTCGTCCCTCTTCCTTTATTTTATTGAGCTGGTTAAGTAACAATAATTGAAGCTGTACGTTTGGATATCCTAAAGATTCTAGAGAAATAAATATTTTATAGGTACAAATAGTGATGATCAAATAGTGGTTTTCTATCATATTATTAGCCATTAGGAGAGATTCATGTTGTGCTGTTTTTAATTATTTGGTTTCCAATAATGATTTCCAAATGCTTTTCACAGAATCTCCTAAGTCTTCTAGTTATATTTGCTGACAACCCTATACTGTTAGAGTGTTTTAATTAAAAACAAAAAAAAAGATAATAGAGCTCAAATGCTGTCACGACAGATCTGCAGTTGCAACCTACTTCTCCTGTCAGAAATCTCAGCAACACACCTGATATGTGAAAAACAATGCAATGTGGGCAATATTGGATTTTCGTTTTCTTTAGAGTGTGTAAAATTATTTTGTTTAAGCTTGTAATTTGCAAGACATACAAAATTAATGGAGAGAGGTCCACCTCCTAATTCACTGGTCTAAAGGAACAGACTTGAGAAAGCAGTGCAAGTGTCAAGCACTTCATAAGAGAGAGTGAATCCAAGGGTGGGTGGTGCTAATCTAGGCACATTTGCAGAAGTGGCATAGCAATTGTGATATAGAAAATAATCTAAAGACCATTAATAGACTAAGAGCCATTACCCTTTTTTTTGGAAAATATTAGGTTTCTTACATAATGATAAGCTATGGCAGAGAGAGAGTATCACCACACTGATTAATTTTAAGGCAAGCTAGAATTAGAAGAGTCTTTGAATAAAGCCTTTGAAAAAAAGGATCTCTGAAAATGAGTTAATATGGTTCGATCAAAACAGCAGCATATCAGTGCATGGATATTGTGAAAAGTATGAGCGTCCTTAATATAGTCACTTTTATTTAAAAAAAATTAAATGGGATCCCCTTCATGTGATTGGAAAGACACTTGAGAATAGGCCAAAAAAATTAAGGCTTGGCTCAGAAAGGAGAAAGGGGAACATTTCCCCAGAAAGTTGGTCATAGCTTTTTTAATGCAAATGAAACACTACGAAAGATGGCATCTTCTTGCAACATAAATTTTACTCCACATATTCTGGAGCAAAATGTCTAACTAAAGCATCCCAAGGGCAAAAAAATCCTCATTGCCCCCAGGAGCCAAAAAAATCTGTTAAAGGAATGAAATCCACCTGGCTTTCAACCATTTTCAGTTTGGGAGGCAATACACATGAAACTTCTTGAGGTCTAAATATTGACGCATAAAACCATAAATATGGGCGGAATGATAGAATTATTGATGTCTGGCCCAGTTCAGGAGACAAGGTCCAAGTTCCCATCTGGCTTCCAAGACAGTGATCTGGCTTTGGGTATAAGTTAGCATTTCTGGAAGCTAAGCGTTAGGTATGGCACCTTCTCCAAAAGCTGACACAAACACAGGCACTACTGTTTTCCTGTGGCATTGAAGGTACATCCCATCATGTTTTTCTAGACTCTACAATAACAAATGGAATTTCTGGTTTTGTTTACTTGCATTTGTAGGCTGTGTTAAATGTTACATACATTTCTGCTGTCCATGTCCAATTTAATCAATATTACAAGTGCTCCCATGTGGTAGGCGGAACAGTGGCAATAAAGTGAAATTTCCACAGCTTTTACCCATTGAAATTCTCAGAGGGCAAGATTCTTATAAACTTCACTTTGCTTCCTCTGTAATAGATTTAATAGCTCCATTCAGGAAGAAAGTCTGATGTGCTTTCTCATTTTCAAAATGTAGATAGCAAACTAAGCTTTATTCTATTTCCAGCTCTTGAAGAACTTTGAAATTTTAATATTCTTTTACCATGAGTGCTGAGAAATGTACTTGTCTCCAGGATTGCACCAATGTCCCAGTGTGACTCTGCATTTAAAAATGAGGGCGTTAACTGAGGTAAATTCCAGACATTCCCAAAAAGTTTTTGAAACTGGTGTGATTTAGGTCAGTTTAAGGCTGTTTGGAATATCTTATTCTACACATAGGAATTGGTAATGTCCACTTTGAACGAACTGATTACATTGGCTGTGTGCCACTGGGCATCCTTTTCATTTCAGAGCTTTCCTCCCAGCCATTTATACCATCTTCTAGGCATCTGTGTGCTGCTGAAAACAACTTTATCAAAGCCTGAGATCTGGTCTTTAGTCCCAGAGTTCATTGTAATAGTTTAGAACTTGTGTTGGATGCTTCTTGTTATTTTGGTGTCCTCTGTTACAAAGAATTACTGTATTGTCTTCTTCCTTGTACAATGCATCATTTGGGCTCAGCAGTCACTAGCAGAGTTCTGCTTCATTCTTCATGACTGATTATTTGTCGTATTAGATTCTCCCCTAACAAAGAAAAGTTGTGAAGCACTGTAATCGAAAGGGATAGTGGAAAGTTCACACTTCTTGGAAGATGTAGCACCAGTTCTAGCCTTTATTTATATGAAATTAACATTTCTGTTGCTATTGTGCTCTTTCAGTGAGAAATAAACAAACAGTAGGAGAAATATTAAATAAGGGGTTTAGGAAAATTAGGTTAGACAAAGAAACGATAAAAAAAGATTCAACACAATTCAAATGAAACAGCAGGGTTTAAATGATCCTGTACATCTATAAAGCTGTATATGCAGATTTTCTGTTACTTGGTAGGCCAACTGTTTTCATTTTATGTACCATAAAATTATTGTAACTGCATTTCTGCCTAAGCAAGGGTGGGGACTCTTTAAAATGGAACAGGCTGTGTACTGTTTTCTTAATCATAGGAGCCCTAGAATAATTATCAAACAGTGTTTTCCACAGAGTTGATCTATAATTCATCTGAGGAAGAAAACATCTTCCCAATAAAAGATGTTTTTGTCCTCAATTGTTCAAAGGTTTATTTTTATTATTATCATTAACCCAATTATCAAATTTCAGAACTTCTTCATATCTCAGCTTTTTCTTTCATATGCTGGTAGCTGGAGGGTAAAAACATAGGTGGAGACATTCAGTAAAAGGGTTTTTACAAGGCTTACAGTTATTCTAAGTTACAGCCAAGGGAATTTAATTGGGGGAAGGTTTTTGGAGGGTGACTCGTATTTTTTGATGGTTTGTAGTATTTTCAATTCCATAATTCAACAGTCATAAGAGTGCATTAAAACTTCTTATATTTATAAAGAAGTCAGATTTGAACTATCAGTGAATCGATTGCTTGGATTGTGGCTCAACCAGAGCCCTTCTGCTGCCCCACCACTGGCTGCAGCCCATAGTTACAGAATACATGACACAAAATAAATATTGCTCTATCAGGTCTGCTGGGCTTGCTGCAATTTAACACCATTTCTTCGTTCCATAGGTTGCTGTTTATAAGTGGAAGTAAGAGAATTACTTCAAAAGTGAATGTACTAAATGTGCTCTTTTAGTGTAGTTTACATATGGTTTTCCTTTATTTAAGTAACCCCACCCCTGTACTCTGGATAATTGTGATTATAATATATTTGAGGTTGAGTTTTAGGCTTTCTATTTGCTTAGGCCTTATATAATGGCAGTGGTGTTTTTAAAATTGTTTCTTCTTCTTCTTCTTTCTTTCCCCAGAACTATGACATTATTTTATTGAACTTTGTTACGAAGTGAAAGCTCATGTTCTTGTGTAACTCTTAAGCTGAGATTGTGCCTATAGCACCTATCATGAGACTTTCCATAAAAGTTCCAAAAGTTGACTACTCTTCATACACTCCTGAAACAAGACATTTCTTTCCTGTTGCCAGCAGTAATGCACACCTATCTTAGCCCACAGAAGCACCCTACTTGCCTTTGGTGGCTTGGAGCTAAGCAGTAGGTCTTGGCTTCAGTAGCAGTCCATTTTTTGACTATGAGGGAATGAATGACAGCAGTAAGACTGAAAACTTTTCTATTTAGAACTAAGGAACACACATGAAATATGTCTTCTCTAAAGTTTGATCAACAGCGGCTTCTGGAAGAAATTCATTGAAAGCTGCTGAGCCTGCATGTTGCCTTTGAAGTATTTAGCAATTTTGTTTTCACCTTTGATTTTTTTTCCCTATTAGAAACTAAGGGTTGAGTTCAAACTTAGTTATGCTGAATTTATGGTAGTCTCAAGTGGTATTTCTTATATGATTTTCAATGAGTAACTTGTGAGGAAGAAGATCTAGTTTAATCAGATTCCATTTTCAGCTTGTTTCTCTTAAGGGTTTGGTACCTGATTTTTCAGAAAGAGCTGACACACATTCTGTGTCCCCAGATGGACCTTCTGACCAATCCTCTTTCTATTTTATTTGGAAATGCAGGATGTATGGGCTTGTCATAGCTCATAAAATCCTGATGAAATAGTATTTTCTTTCTATTTTTAAAGTTGACTTTAAATGTCTTAGTTAAATAAAGGTAAAAATTATTTTTGTTCCACTGATGCCTGAATTCTGTTATTTGAGAGGCGCAAAGTAGTTTTACTTAACGCTGTGACACATGTAAATGAATGTACACGCTGTGAAATGTAAGTGTTCAGCTTAGTTTTGTTTCTTTTTTCAGGCTGAAGTATCTACCTCCCCTTGTTAGGAGCAAATTTAAAGTTGTGCACTTCTGATTCCTTGTGCTCTCAGTTTCTGTTGAAGTCAGCTTGTCAATTGATTCTTCTTTCTCTGTAAATATATATATATATATATATTTGAGTAAAATATTTTCTCTTTTTGATGATGTTCAAAAAGAGAAAATAACTTTGTGAGATGGAATAACTTTGTAATAACTTTGTGAGATGGTCTCTAAAAACAGCCTGCAGTACTTGTATGCATAGATTTTGAAATGGGCACAAGTCATGCAATCCATTTGAGCTTAGCATCCTGCCAGGCTGACATTCTCTGAAGATACAAAAACATGCATGTGATCCCTCTTAGCCATCAGCTGAAACATGGCTTTTGTTAGTCTGACAAGTTGTATGCTGCACATGGGGGAATGAGTGAGGAATGTCACCTCATTGTCACATGCAGTTCAAAATAGATACCAGCTCCAAAAAGCTTTGGATGAAGAGTCTCTTCCTGTTTCCTCCTCATTTGAGAGTATAACAAGTATGTTTATCTGTGCTGGTCTTGACTATGTCAAGTGTGCTGTGCTCACCAGATGTGGAAGCTTTCACAAAGCATCTGGAAAAATGTAAATGACAGAATAATGACAAGTTCCTGCACAAATAGTGTTCGCATGAAATTGATGATGCCCCATTTCATCTCCACAACAAATTCTGAGGAGAAAGCCCCTCTTCCTTCCCCTACCTGTGCTTTTGGAACAGAGATTGTTGCAAATAAAACAGGCAAGCAAAATCTTGAATGTAGTTTCCGCAGTGCATTGAACTGGAGCACTGCTTTTTAACCACACAATCCATTTTAAAAAGTCCCATGAGTGGCAAATGAATATGTTGTACATATTGGAGAGAAAAAGAATATCTGCCCAAGCTTCTTTGGGATACTAAAGGGAGTGTATCTCAAAAAAGAGGTGTTTAGACTGAAAATTGTGGCACCTCCAGTAGTTGCTCCATCTTGCATTTTCACATAGTTATCTGAAATGCTTGTCAGATGCAAGCATTTCATGTCTTTCATGTGTGTGGCTCAAAAATGTCCCCAGATCAACAAATCTGACTCTCTCTCAGCAACATAAAGATAGGACTGTGCCTTAAATCCACTTGTTTAATTTTCACAGATTCTTTTTCTGTTAAGAAAAGATTAATAGAAGATGTAAAAACCAAACTCAAGCTCTTTTACCCTTATCTAAAAAACATCTCAACATCCTATGCTCAGATGCTTTATGAGACTAAAAATAGAAGTCTTTAAAGATGCATGGATTAAGTATACAGTAAGCAGCAGAATTTATTTTATTTTTTTATGAAGGTGCCTAAATTAATCTTGCTCTTATAATAAGAAACTTCATAGGGGTTTGGGTTTTTTTCTCCTGGTTTTGGAAGTTATGTGCTGCTTGCTTCACATCATGTTCCACTTTTCAAGTGAAATACTGCTATAAACGAGTGGCTATTATAATCCCCAGACCTCAAAGCCCAGCACACATGGCTTTGTGAACACATGATTTGAAATGATTGGAACTTTCTCAATATATTTGTAGGTTGGTGTGTATGGAGGATATGTTTTATGAGGTCTATAAAATCTGCTTAAAGGCCAGGTGTTGACCATCTATTTTGCATTGGTAGAAATCCTCTGAGCCTAATGTGTGGCGTTATGCTAATTCCTTTGAGACTGTGGAGATTCTCAAAACTGCTCAGCTTTCAGCCCATGGGTGCTAAGATTAACACTGAGCACTTCTGGAAATCAAATGTGGTGTGTTCACTTAAGCTCATTTTTCTGTAGTATGACCTCTGAAGATTCCAGCGTCTGTGAATACCTTTACTAAACCAAAGAATATCCATGCCAATGCTTTTAAAAGTCCATATCTATTTGTTTCTATTTTTCATCTTAGTGATAACTGTGGAACTAAATTATGCTGAGGTGATCAAAACATCTTGTGTCAAAAAGAAAACAATAATTTTCACAAGTGTATCACATCTCCCCAGTTGTAATTGTGTCTCATCTTTCCTTATCTCTTTCCATCATAAGAGAAGCTACAGTATTTTTTTGTAATTACAACATGTATGAGTTGATTATTGTGTCTGAAATCACTTTTTGCCAACTCAAAATTATTACATTTCATCAGTATCAGAACAGATATCTGCCTCACTGTGATATTTGCTAACTACAGTCACTGCGCTATTCCTAAATTCCTAAGTCTTATTCCTTAATACTGCTCCTAAATTAGCTAAGTTGCATCTAGTATAGTAAAGTAAATCAGTAAAATGTTATGTTGTTATTCACACCATCCCTGTAAACTTCACCCTGCTTAGTGCAGGGCAATCCTTGTGCATAGAGTGTGAAGAGAAATAATGTGGTATGTTTAAGACAATGAAAAACTTGCTTCCATATCTGTTTCTACTGGAGAGTTCTTTTTTTTTTTTCCCCTTACCCAGCCTTTTCATAGGAGTTCACTAACTGTGTGGCCTTCATTTTCTAAGTGCTTGATTGGGGGCTCTACAATAGTGTTAAATAAGTGCTGAACACACAGTGCTGCAAATGAAAGCAATCAGTGCTGTGCTTTGAGCATATTAAGTGCTATATAGTGCTATGTACTTTGAAAAAATTGGGTCCCATCTGTATCGAACTGGGTTCTCCAAGTTAGATTTTTTTTAACCTCAATTTCTATATAACTTCCCTTTCTGAAATTGCAGAATTGCCTACTCATCTCTTAGGAGATAATGAAGATAAATTCATTAATGTTTGTGCAGCAATAAGAAGTCAATAATGAAAAGAATAATTTGACTTTCAGAATAAGTTGAAGAGATGTTGTAAGTAGAACATGTGGCTTCATGTTAAACACTAAGGACAAAAGCTTTTCACTAAATAAGTATCAATAGTTTTGTGCAGTGAATAAGGCAAGAGGTTTTGCATAAGGTAAACTCAATCAAGATAATAAATATTGTATCAGAAGGGAAGAATTTTTTTTAAGATATTAAAGTATTTTACTTCTGTGATATTATTAATAGCTCTAAAAACATAAGGGGGAGGGTAGGATTTGCATCTACAGCTCCACAGATATTTAGATATTAAGACTTAAACTGGGAAAAAATAATTGACCATGTAGTACTCTGCTAAAAGTCACATGAAACATCAGTGGATTCAAATTTGCTACACAGACCCCCCCCCCTTTACTAAATCTAGCAAGGCAGCTGAGAGTAGCAGAATGTTTTTGTCTTCTCCATGAATAAGCACTGGTGAAAGGTAGTGCAATAAGCAAGAAGATGATTTATAACAACAAAAAATCAGGGATCTAATATTGGGCTGTGGGGGACACCGTATTTTTCTAAATTAAGTTTCTACTCTAACTGCCTAGTAATCATTGCCTTTACCTATTATTTTTCTCTGTGCATTTTTTTACTTTTGGTGCCAGCCAAGTCTGTTTCCTACAGTCCAGTTTGGTGCTGTAGTTTGGTGTGTGGCTGATCATAGTCCTACTCTCTTACTTTCTATCTGTTTTTCATTTTACCCTAATTTTCACCTTATTTTCTCCTCCCTTCCCCATCTCCTTGTCTTTCATGTTTTTTTCCTCAGACCACATTCTGCTTACTTTTCTCCAGTTCTTTCTCTGACCCCAAATCTCCTTTCCATACCCATTTTGCTCCTGCCAACCAATGAGCACTGGGGGAACATGCTACTCTTGCTCTCCTATAGCTGCCAGCTCCCAGTGCAATGATACACAGCCAAAAAAAAAAAAAAATTAATAATAATAATAGTAATAGTAATGTAAAGATTGAGTTTACCATAGTAAGGACAATGTGGTTACAGTCTAGTTGTGCAGGGAAGCTGCCAGGAGAATTTGTATTTTAGAAGACCTATTTAAGTAGTAGTCCCTCTTTGAGCAGGGAATGTGCACTGGTTAGTGCACACAGGAACTGGGTGAAGAGGTTTGTGGAAGCTCAGTGGGATGTGACTGCCTGTGCACTTTGGTGAGCTCTCAGCACTGTGGGGGGGTGTGAGTGTCTTCAGTGATTACAGATTCCTAGCAGAATGTCAGGTCTTCAGTGCAGGGAGCTTCTTTGAGCATGGGTAAGTAGAATTTTTAAAAGACATATTGCTCGGCTGAATTTGGGCAGTTTAATCCAATGTACCACTTGCCAGACATCATCCTGTCTGCCAGATTTTGGGTTCCAGATTAAAATCACTGGAACCTTAATTTCCAAAATGTATGTATTTGTCCTAATCCTATTCTTAGAAGTAGATTAATCAGTTTGGCTGAAATTAAAAAATAAATTTAAAAAAAGCACATGCTGTCCAACCTGCAGCAGGGATTCAGCACAGCTCATTTAAGTTCAAGCACTTAAAATTTTTTGAAGCTATAAGCAAATGAAAAGGCATATGTATAGTGGGAAGTCTGGATTACACTTGCAAATGGGTCCTCCTATCTACTTTTCTAAAGACATTAAAAACAAATGTTAAGTTCAAGTCTTGTTCAGAAGCTTTCTCTGAGGTATTTTCAGTGGAATCAACAGAGTCACCTCACAAGGCATTTCAGGAGTTTAGCTAGATTGGCACTGAAGATTTGTCCTCATTAGGCAGTTGTGAGTGAGGAGTCCATAGGCAAGAGATGTCCTCTGCTTCCAGGAAGGCAGAATTATATTGCTGACAAGGAAAATTGACTTAGAGGGTGTGGGGCATCTGCTGTGTGTGGAAGAATGAGCATTCAAATTAAAAGAACATTTAGGAAAGGTAAGAGTAGTGCAGTACACAGGACAATGAGAATTGAAAAACTTAGTGAAGGAAAGAGGAAATGAAAGATGGAAGACATTATCCATTATGTACCACTGGTTCAGCAAAAAGCAAAGTGGATACAAACCAAGGCCAATCATGGCCTTCTGTTGCTGTGATACAGGTAGCTTTACAGCAAGACTGGGTGACCTGAAGTGCTTGGCTTAGCCCTGGGAGAACCCCTGGGTGTAATCGGCATTTTTGAATTCAGAAAATCTATGCCTGCCATCTCCTCTATTTCAGTATTCGTGAGTCACGCATCATTGTGCTGGGAACCAAGTGAGAACTGCTCATCTTCAGAGCATGCCATCAAAGTGTCTCCAACAAACTTGGCAGTGGACTCATAATAATCAATAGTATAGTGTAATTCCTGACCTCAAAATGCAGCAAGAAAAGATCAGGTTGAGGTATTGAAGCACTGAAGTACTGAAATTGAAAGTATCCTGCTACTGTGGAAAGGGGATAGAGATTTGTGATGGTATGGCTATGCATCACAAGCACACTGAAATACTGTAATGCTGGAACATCCCACAAAACTTCATAATACTCATGTTATTACACAAAAGTTTGTTGTCTGAATTTTCCAGATTGGGTCTTGAGAAAGCAAGGAAAGACAGTAACAAAAGGGGCTAAGAGACATCAAGAAAGCAGGAATGCACTGCTGTATTTTACTACTTTTACTGGTTTTGATGAGCAGACTTTAATCTTTTCCTCCTGTCAGAGGAGTTTGACCATGTGTTAGTATACTATATTTTTAATAGTACAGCTCCAGCTGAGCCAGAAAATCCAGTTTTTACAGAAGATTTTTTTGAGTAATTTTCAGTGGATGTCTTGGTGAAGATTCTTACAAATCACTCCAACATTGTGATCTGGGTTGGAGGAAAAGCTAAAATAGCACCTGCGTTGTCTTTCTGAAAAAAAAAAAAAAACAAGGACCACTTCATGTACACATATGCTAAAGAAGCTGAACTTAAACTAATATTTGCAGCAAGTAGGTTCATAAAAAAAAAAAAAAAAACAAACCATGGATTGCTATATATGCTATAAATTACTTGTCAAGTAATTGTAGAAAACAAACAAACCAACTACCACCTCACCTCAGTCCTCCAACAAATAATTCTGTAAAGATTATTTTTTAAAAATTCAGAAAATGTTTTTGTTCAGGAAAAATGTTTTTCAGTATAAATATATCACCTACTTCTGTCTGTGACATGTAGCATCAAGAAAGAGGGATATTTAAACAGGAGGGCTGTAGCTAGCTACCTTAAAAGATATAGTACAAGAATTTGTTCAGGTCAGAAAAAGTATCCTTAAAAGTGGAAATAAAACCAAAGTTAATAAATAAAATTTAATGTAGAGATTGGCTGTGAGGACAAAATATGTGGAGGTACCTAGAAAAGCTAAACAGGAATTGTTAAAGAATCTCAGAAATAGAAAGCCTGCAGGAGTCATTAGGTCTGCTAGACCACCAGAGAATAGTCATTCCAAAATGATCAGGAGATGGCAAAGAAAATAAATTCTTTTACTCTAGTATTCTCAAAAGACAAAGAAGAAATATATGCACTAACAGAATTCTTTACAGATAATTTCAGAGACATACTGTTAGCGAGCCAAGAAGAGGTGAATAATTCAGAAAGAAAGTCTGCAAGGTAAATAAAAAGGATTTTACAGTGTACTTCAGAGAGAAACCCCCAAATTGAGTCACTAATAAAATACATCATTTAAGTGACATTTAAAATGAGTTCTTAATTAACATTGTGATTTCTTTGTAAATAAACTCAGAAAGGATTTTTCTGGAAACTGTGAATGAGAGACTCAATCTCACCACTTACATGATATATTGAAAACTCAGCTTTTGTAGGAAAAAATGCAAGAAATTAGGGACAGTAGAAGTGTTTGTATATGAAAGGACATTGAACACACAGATAGAAAAACAAAATAAAAAAAATAAAGTGAATAATACTTTGAAGATCCAGTATTTTGATTTTTTTCACCCACTGGCTTGAAATGAACTTCCAGGACCCTGGTGAATGTTATGAGAAAGCCCTCCTTGACTTTCTGAGCTTTAGGTCAGGCTTAGGTTCACCCACCTAACTTCCAGTTTTTAGCTGCAGTGTCCAGGTGAAAAGTTTGCATTCCAAACACTAAACTTCATTTTAAAATCCTTCTACAATCAGGAAGCAATTAACAATTCACCTATGTAAAGTCAGAGTTGTGCCCTTAAGTTATCTGTGTCTCCCTCCACAGAGAATAAACTTAGAGCAATGCCTGAAATTAGGCAAGATATATCCAGCATGTTGAATAAGAATTAACAATGAGGTTTAATTTTCTTTTCTACATAACCTTGATGGAAATGTATTACTCTTCAAGTCAGACAATGGTAGTGCTCTTCGTGCTTTATGCTGATGGGGGAAACAGCATTTTCTATGAACCATAATGGCAGCCAAAAGAAAAGTAATGATCAGTTGGAAAAGTTAGACTATTCTCAATATAGTTTCATGCTTCAATGCCTTTCTAGAGATGGCCAAGTAAGAAAAGTATCCCTTTCTGCATAATAAATGATTAACTGTACATCTCCAATCACATCTGGAAAGCATTTCTGAGTTTCATTCTGAATAGCTGACATTCTCTGTTAATGGTTTTGTCAGCATATGCTTCTTTCGCTCCTTGCAAAATATTTGATAAAATATTAATGTAGAAATAAAACAACGAAAATACAAACCACAAATTTTCCTATTTTCTGATAAATCAGTATGGCTCAGCATAAGTTTACCAACAATTCTTTTCCACATTTGCACTATTATCAGAGTAAAACATTATTCTTTTCATGATTTGCTCTGAGACTATGGGAGGGAGACTAAAAAGCAGACAATCCCAGGCAGCAATGAGAGGGAGGGAGAGCTTGCACAGCAGCCGAACTGGAAAGGGCACCCCACCCCTCCAAGCTTCTGGGGAGAACATTCCTTTTCCAGCAGCTGGAAGTAGACTGCAGTTTTAAAAAATTAAAAAAAAAAACTAGAATAAACTAGATTAGGAAATAATGAAGTGCTGGGCAGATTAGCTGGTGATAGGGAATGTTTTCTGCCTTCAGAAGCTAAGAAGTAAAACTAAGTAGGGTAGATGAGAGCTGCCTCCCTCCAGAAGCCAGAGGGGTGAGGCTGAGTGTGGCAAGTGGGGAGTACAGGCTGCTGGGTGGAGTGGGTGGATAAAGTGGGTGTGATTTGTGACACTCTTTGGGAAGGAGCCACCACAGCACACTCTGTCCAGCCAGCTTTGCAGTCGGCCTCCCCTGGCACAGCAATACATTTCAGTGAGAAGCATTAGGCTGCCATAAAAATTCAAATGATGCACCACAAAACAAAATGATACAATTTGATAGTAACTGCCAGTTAGCACTTTCTGGTCAATATGATGATCATCACTTAATTACAGGCTTGTTTGTGGGAAGTTCAGCTTTCTAAGAGCTCTAGTTCTGAATATAACTCAGTGATTAGAAACAGTTATTAACGGGTTGGTGCCTTTATTCACCCCGAGTCCCTAAAGGAGAAATTAGAAATCCTGTTTGAAGATGAAATATGACCACTAGAGGATGCAGTCAAGATCCTGAATGAGTGAGGCCTCCTATTCCTTAGTCATCCTCTGCAAGGCCAGCCAGAATATAGAACAAATACTTTCTGGAATATTTGGGTGTATAAATGACAATGCAGGACTACATCAAATAGTCCTTTATACTACATAAGTAGTATCAAGTTATACTACTTTATCAGCAAAGTAGTATAACTAGGATAGCCCAGAAGTCAATCCACAAGCCCTGCTTTTATTTAACTTTTACTTCTTTGGCATAGTCAGCAGGTTTTTCTTTGTTTTCCATTGTTTCTCCTGTCCCTCCATTATCTGTTGTCTGTCCATCCCTCCAATCTAAACCCTACTATTATCCTTACTAGTGGTTACCTTCTCATCTGGATGGTTAATAAGCCATTCACTCTACTGGTTGAACCTAGGATACACCTGTGCTGAACACTTATTGGTACCTTAGATTCAGCTACTTATTGAATATATTCAGTAAAAAAACACAATTATTTTTTAAAATATCTCTCTCATTTCATATTTATTTGCTTATTACTTTAGTCAATTGATTGATTTGTTCCCCATCCATCCGACCCTCAGCCACAAACACTTGCTTAATCTTGTTTTCTCTCTCATAACCACAATTACTCACCCACAACCAGTAGATCATCCTTATTTAGGAAATTACTTGCAATTTGTAGAGGGCAAAAGGGATACCAACAACAACAACAACAACAACAAAATGATCCAGGACCAAAACAGGAACTACTGGCTGTTAATTGATATATCAATGATGTAAAAAACCCCAAACGAACCAAAGTCAGCCCCTGAAAATAATATGTTTTTTTAAACAGACTAGAAAACAGACTCCCAGTGCTGCTCATCAGTAGGGAAACTTCTCTGATAAAACACAGGGAGAAGTGATTGCCCCTGTGATTATCACAATGCATTTAAATTAAAGGTGAGAGGATTGTTTCTACTCGTCCAGGTCTTGTTTTACTAATATTTATTTAATTTTTAAAAGTTTATGCTTTTCTGCGTACCCTCTCTTGTTTGTGGTGTATGTATCTGTTCCTTAAATCACACCTCCATAAGTCAGGCTTTTCTAAAGTATGTATGAATATTTATCTAATTTTTTTGCTGGTACCTGCTAATCAGCTTTGGCTGAGGCCTGGATTTTGCAATTGGAATCTTCACACATCTTGACTTCATTGGACTGAAGAAAATCACGAGGGTCTTACTTCATAAAATCAGTACAGAATAAGACCTGTGTGTAGATTAACGTACTAAAGTATGTGACATAAAATGTGGACTATACAATATTGACTGATTATAATGTTACCTCTGACACAAGAATTTTTCATTTTTCCTTATTTCACAGTGTTAGTGCAGAATGCTGCTAACCGAATTTTTATGTTTAATTCTAACTCAATTGTGAGGCAAAAGGTTGGTAATGGCTAAATTCAAGACATCCAACATCAAAAGAAATTTTCAACATTTGGACAAAATAAAAACAGGTGTGAATAAAATATCATATTGCAATAGTAAGTGTTATTAAAGCCATTAAAGTGCATTTGAATCGGGTGCTCTATTCATTTTCAAAGCTGACATTTGTAAATTTATGTAGGCAGGACTCTTGTAAATTTAAAACAGAATGTTGGAACTTAACTCTGCAATCTGTAGCACAATGGTACTGTGTTTTGTTGATACATAATAATTCATAATTTTGTATCATTGAGTAGGGGCCATCCGATTTTTATTTCTGCATGGTATTTTTGTTGGTTTGCACATGTAAGAAGAACAAAAATGTTGCTAAAAAAGGATATTTGTTGCATTCTGGCATAGGAATGTAAGGTCTTTGATAGTTACATTTCCTCAATATCTGTTCTGACAAACGGTCTTCAGGATTTTTTTTAATTTGCTAACTGCTTTTAAGTTAGAGCTGTTTTATTTCCATCTTGTCCCTTTGATATATGTCGTGACAGTGCGAGTCTCAGACAACCTTTCCGTAATTTTGAAGGAAAATAGGAGAAGTTGTATTATCATTTCTGTCTATGAAATTTACTTCTGAAGTGAATGCCATACATATTTCTGAAATGAATGCCAAATGTATTTTCTAGAAGGGAGTGCCATTGAAAGCCAAGGCAGGCAATTTATACCGTGCATAATAATGATATTAATTTTTATGGTGTGTATAAGTTACATTTTGATTAGTTTTTTGCATGATTAAAAATTTGCAAAGCCTTTATGGCCCCCAGGAGCCTACCTGTAATAAACAGCTCTCACCTTCCAAACCATAAAACAGGTCTGCAGTACTTGAACATTACAGCTAATTGCCTTGCTACATCAAAGGGAGCACCACAAGACTGAGAAAAATCACAGAAGGGGGGGTGGGGAGCAAGGGGCAGTTTCACCTCTAAAGGTTATGTGTTTGTGGCTTGGTGCAGCCCTGTAAAGTTATGGCCTCAGAACTGCTGTTTGCGATTAAGTTGATGGGGAAAGTCTATCCCGCAATCTCTCCCTGCTGCTGACACAGAGTCTTTGTTCACATTCAGATTTCTCAAACTGTTGCCAGGGTCAGGCCGAGGTCAGACACCACGATGATGTATAGGAGAACATGTCTGGGAATTTCTCTCACACTTAAAACACATACCAGAAAAACAGGAGAGCACCCTGCAAAAATTGTCTGATGAGACCCAGATGATACTGTAGCTTTTCTTTTAGTACCTTCATAA
>NC_082341.1:128011588-128031588 GCF_027477595.1 Haemorhous mexicanus
GTGAGATTATTTTTTAATCAAATCAGTTTGTGTGCTTGTAATTTTTTAAGCGCCTTTCATTAATCTTTGCTGTACTTGTGATTCCTCTGATGGCATATTAATTTTTCATAAGCATAGGATTAGGTACCACTTGAATTTTTTCTTCAATCGGGTTTTGCCCCCCTTTTAACCCAAAGAATGTGGGGGTTTTTTTGTTATTATTTTTTGCTCTTGCTCACAGATTAGTTACTCCCAAGAATCTGGCCTCTTCCTGGGCATTTATTTGAGGCATTTACAAAAAAATACACAAAATCCAGTGAAAAAGTTTACAGATGATTCAGCCTAAGAAAGAGGAAATATCATTGAAAACGGATTATGGGTTGGGTAATTTTGATCTCCTGGAATAGACAAAGCCCAGTAATGAAAGCTACTGTCTTTGAAAACAAAACCTCTATGTCATGACATTTACTTGTGCACAAACAAACCTAGGGCCAGCATCTGGTGTAGATACCCAAGGCTTTTTCTGTGTTTGATTTGGCAAATATGTGACTTCACCCATGCTTTTTATGTATGAGATGGAAATCTATGGTCACAATGAATATTACATTGGCTACTTTTGCCGCACGCTATACCTAGTTACATTATGTTGGATTCACTGAAGCAGAAGAAGTGCTGAAACAGGTTGAAGCCTATTAGTTTCAGGTAGTCATATATCTTTTCCTTGTATGCTGATGACAGCAGCATACAAAGGAGGTTGTGTTATCCATAAAGACATATAGTTGTAGAAAAAACATCATTTTACATCTGAGTTCCTTTACACCCAAATTCACCCGTACTGCAATTTGCTCTTTACATATTTAACATTTTTGAATTTATTTCCAAAAAAAAAAAATATAGATGGCCCTTTCTATGCCAAGTCAGTTCAGAAGACTGACTTAAAGATTAAAGCTTCCTTTAAGATGGTTTGTTGACGGGCTAAGGTCAGTACCCATCACAGTTTACAACCTCGGCTGCTCTTCAGTCACTTTATTTTTTGAGATCAAGAGACTGAGGGAAGGCCGATGATGACAAGGATGATGTTGAGCAAGAAGCTGTGTTGTGGTTTAAAATATATATTCCCCTTGGCTGGCTCTCTGACTTGGTCAGAACCGTCTGCAGTGCAGTAAAGCCATGCTCCCAGGCTGTCACAAGTCCTTCTATGCAGTCTCCTCAGGGCTGGCCTGGACACTCCCCAGGAGACGGGTGACAGCCACTTGCAGCCTGCATTTCCGACCATACGCTTCGTCTAGGGGACAATATGAACAACTTCAGGGAATTTAGCAGCCCTCTCTTTTTCTTAGGCTGGTCCATTTATAGTTGTTTAGGAAAGAATATGGTATTAAAGCTCCAGCCAAAAAAAAAGAAAAAGAAATAGAAAAAAGAAGAAAATGGAATCTAGAAAAAAAAATACTGAAGGGGAATTCTCAAAATTCCATCAGGATTAGCCACTCATAAGGGCCAAGTTTAATTAGGACAAACCTATATCCAGATGCCTACTGGGTGCACTACAAAAAACCAGCATAATTGTTCTGCATTCCCGTGCCAGCAATTACACAAATAACTTTGCAGTAAGATTCATATAAAAACAAGGGCTGAAATACATGATTGCCTTTGTGCTTTGCAGAAAATAGTTTGTACTGTAAAATCCTGAATCTTTTGGAAAATTTTATTTTCCTAATCTAAATTAATTCTACATATGTAACATTC
The DNA here is from genome assembly GCF_027477595.1 of Haemorhous mexicanus. Lineage (NCBI taxonomy): Eukaryota > Metazoa > Chordata > Aves > Passeriformes > Fringillidae > Haemorhous > Haemorhous mexicanus. The sequence continues at coordinate 128,013,314 of NC_082341.1, forward strand.
CGACCATCCTCTTAATTTTCACTGAGCTGACAAGTATTTCTAATGACTGCATAACTGCTTCTGTATAATTGAATGTTAATTTGGGCTTTCTCATGAATTGAGTGTTGCAAGTCTTGCCAAAGAAATCTCAGGAAAACCAATAAATTAATCACAATACTAACAAGTTAGACAGGAAAGCGGTGTGACCCTTCTTTAGCATAGAATCTATTAGACAAGAAAGGATTAACATGTATTTAGTAACAGTGTGTTTGTGTAAGCTGTTGTGCTGCGTTGCTTACCTTATCTCAAGGAGAAGAGCTTTCAAAATGCGACTTGGCAATATGCAAGTTATATTTGTTGAATATTCATTCAGAATAGAAAAGCCTACTAATGCCTCATTTATATTGTCATTTAAATCTAGTGCCACTTTAGATTAATTATAATCCAAATTACAGCTCTATGCAGTGCAAGAATTAATATGGAATTTATCCAGATTAATACATTTGCATTGAAAATGTAATATGTCTCTGCCATGGCTAAGGGGAGCACTTTTTAATAAGGTAGTAAACATGAGGAAGGATGGAAATTAACCTTCATTATTGCAATGAAAATTATCCTTTCATTCTACTCTAATTAGAAAGAATACTCTACCAGTAATTATAATTTTAGAATGATTTTGAGTCTGAATAACATCATCTGATGTGCCAGAAGTCTTAAATTATGCAATCTTTATCAAATACAAAGATTTATAAATAAGAAAATAGTGGCTTTATCATGGCTTTTCCAGGCTTTTTTTCCTCACTAGTATATGTACTTTATTAACTTTCTCCTTCTTATTAGTCACACAAATATTGTTATTTTGGGGCTTCAACATATATTGCAAAGGTGATGACATGTGAATTGTGTCATTTTTATATTAGCAATCCTACACAAGTTAAATAGTTCTGATACTGACAGGCAATCATTGCCTAGTCTATTTCGTGGCACTTATTTATGATTAAACTTATTTTTTGAGCTAAATGTATTGAAATCGCTTTTTTAATCTAAAATAAGATGCGTATTTTATATTAGAAAAAGAATTTCTGATGTGTTTTACAATTTCAAAAAAAAAAAAAAAACCCTACAAATAATGTGCTCAAGAATAAAAAGTTAGTATTTAAAACATGGATAACAACTGGATTTAGTCTTTTCCTACAACTGCCTGGTAAGAATGGCATGGCAGTGGAATGTGTAGCCATGAAAAGAGTGCACACAGTATGCTCAAGACCAGGAGATTTTCTCTTTTCTTTCCTTCCTCCTTTGATAGCCTTTCTAGAAGAACATAGGTGTTTACAGCTTTTCTACCAAAGCTCCCTAAAACAGCCACTTGAACGTGGAAAGCAGAGCATTGATACAGCGAGACAAGGAACTGAGTGCTAGTAGCTCAACCATTGGATAAAAAGTTATGTTAGAAAAGTTATAGGATAAAACAACCATGTTCACTGTGGCTTGGGGACTCTGGTCTCCTCCACGTGCAGGGGCAAGTGACTCCCCTATGCCAGAGGGCAAAATCAACCCCCCTTTTTCTTTTCTCTAAAGAAAAAGTCCGTCACTCAGTTACATCACTATTGGCCAGATGCAACTTCAGTCATATAAGAAGTAAGAGTGCTTGAGGTTGAATGAATCCAGAGCCAAACGACAACAAAAACAACAAAGCCTCTGTAAACTTTGGCAGTTTATATAAATATCATAGTAAACATTGTAAAAAGCTGTGCTTTGTTATGCATTTATTGACCCCAGCACAGTGTTTTATAACTCCACTGTTTTATTATATTAACCACAAAAGAAATTTAACCAACCCCCCCCCCTTGTTTTTATAGAAACAAGAACTATGTGTTTCATGATTATTATAGGCCCTTTGAAGTAATTAAGTTATTCCATCCTGTGGTGGAAGATGATGTGTAATATTAACCTTGTGTGTGCCCAGGCACACACAGAGTGCACTTCAAGATAAATTTCACTAGCAGTGCCAAAACACAGCTAGATGCATTTTCACAAGTAAATTTTGAAGGAGAACTAGGTTTGTAATTTCTTTAACAACCCGTTGAAAACAGTCTAGTGTGATAAGGGGACGAGAAGGCATATTTTTCCATTTTGTTGTTAAATTCAGCTTCCAGTATAACAATATTTGTTTACATAAACTGAGATTCTGGCCCATTTGTCTTTAAAAAGGATATTTTAAAAGTGACATATTGTGAAGTATGAAACAGTAGAGATGTTTTTGACAGTTGGAAATAAAAAGAGGTTAATAATTTGAATCTGTTTTTCTAAAACTCAACAAACAACCTTTCTCTCTTAATACAGGATGACACTTTTTTACTTCCCATAATTCTCACAGTTAAGATACTTAAATGATATGTAAATACAGATAAGCCAGGTAGTACTCTATTAATAGTCATAAAGTAAAGAGAGTAATAAAATGGTGCCTTATATGATTTCATCACTTAGATTTTACCTTTAGCATAGCTTAACAACAACCCTTTGGGTTGTTGGCCCAACAGTGACTGAGCAATCTAAAAGAGGCCTCCAAGATCTGTTCCTGAGAGTGCAAAAATTCAGGGGGCTCCAAAAAGGGACTTGTTCAAATGATAAACAAATGATGATGAATTGAATATATATGATGAAAAAAGGGGCTTGTTCAGATGATTAACATGTGATGATGAATCGAGGAATATATAAATAGGGAAATACGGCAGGAATAGGCTTTAATTTGAGCTAGAACATGCAAAAATTACTGGCCTAAATTGCATCAAAAGAAATAATCAACAACTTAGGAATGAAAGTCAATGTGTGCGGAAATCACCATTAAGGTGTAAGTCATAAAACATGTTTTTTGCTTGTTGGTCTTTTGTTTTTTTTAAATTGTCCCTGTATGATTCAGTTTTCAATTAGTCACTATTTTACCATGAGGATTTGGTGTTTACCTTGAAAACTGTTCTCTTATTTTGCTTCTCTTTAATGTTGTCTTTGTAAGATCAAATATTGCACAAAGCCTATATGAAAATAATAATAATAAAAAGTTCTTGAGTTTGTGTTTTCTTTGTTCTTGTTTACTTTGTTGCCAAAATGTCCATGACCTTATTTTTAAATTAATCCTAGGTTATTGTGCAATGAGGTGCAATTTGTTCATTTATATGAACCTTATGTGGATTGAAAAAATCAAGATAAATCTTCATGCACAGCATACAATCAGATTACCCCTGGACTATATATTTACGTTGGGTCTGATAGCAATCAATGGTTTAGCTTCATTGCATTTCAAGATGTATTTGCACCCAGTGTCCAGTGATAGTGTCCTCACCCTGGAAATAATTTAGTTGCAAATTGACTGGAAGATGGTGAAAATTGAAAGTTAAAATTAGAAATACTCATAATAAACAGCAGAAAAAAGGTCAGATGATGCCGCACTATGATGAGATTGGAATGGTTGGTAAATGAGGTTTTGTGTTTGTCGTGAGATGTATGTGACATGCCTACCCAATGCTCTTGTAATATCCAGCCTAGCAGAAGAGATTATCTGGCAAATTGACGCTGGAAAGAATTTTCTGATGGACTGGGAAATTAGAATTGCACTCTTTTCTTTGATGTGTGCAAGACTGGGCCACATTACACAGCCAGCTCAGGCATAATATTAAATATAGTATTTAATACTTAATAGTACAACTATCTATAGTAAACAATTATATTCTGGTTTTGATCACAAATGCCAGACTATAAAAATTCACAGTGTAAACATCTAAAGCAATCCCAAATGACTGATCTTTGTATATAATTAATATTAAGTTAGCTCTGAAATCCTATTCTCCACAGTATTTCTTTTAAAGCCTCGCTATATTTAGCATCAGAATAGTAACCAGGCAGGAGTTATCAAAACAGCACAATAATCATATTGCTCAGACAGTTTAGAAAAGAGAGAGGGTAATTAAACAGCAGCAAATTAATTATTTGGAAAACAGGCTTTTTAAGCAAAAGCTGATTTGTTTTAATGTAATAGACAAATTCATACTGAGCTGCTGAAGAAAGAACATTATTGATTAATCTTTAAAGGCAACCTAGGGTTATCTAAACAGTAGAGAAAAGTCTATTTTTAAATGTATTTATAGAGTATCAAGAATAAAAGTGTACTTTCACCTTTGTGCTTACCAGACTTATTTTATTCATCTTTATTTTTTCTCAGTGTTTAAAAAACAAGCAAGCAAACAAAAAAAAAAAAAGACTCTCAAAGACAATACAGGCCTTTGAAGTCAGAGCCTCTTTGTAAATCCGGATATTTTTAAGTTTAAAACATGTTCTCAAAATTATGTTTTCAAAACAGGAATAGTCACACCAGAGAAGGAACCAAAAGCAAACACTGTGGTAGGGGCACAGCAGCTTCTTCTGGCAAAAGAAGAGGATGGTGCAGCTAAAAAATCAAAGCCTCCAGAGGACAATAAATTTTCTCATGAGCAGGTAAAAGGAAATGTAACAATTTAATTGCATTCTAGAACTCTTTTTCAAATAACTCAAGAATGAAACAGAGATGATATGCTGTTTAAATAGCTATATCAGCAAGTTATAAAAAGCACATTGACTAATAGCCTGCATCTTAACTTGATTTTTTTTCAGTTCTATCAATGTCCTTATTGTAACTACAATGGTAGGGACCCAAATCGTATCCAGATGCATGTCCTGTCACAGCATTCAATGCAACCTGTTATCTGCTGCCCCCTCTGCCAAGATGTCCTCAGCAACAAAATGCATCTCCAGCTTCATTTGACCCATCTGCACAGTGTGTCCCCTGACTGTGTGGAGAAACTACTCATGACAGTAAGTGCTGCAAATACTGGTGCACATGCTACACAAACATACTTGGGCCTTGTGGGCAATGTATTTGTTGTGACACAGTGTTCAGGAAGTCCGGGGGGCGGAGTGGGTCAGGTCTCTGAGGTTCTTTTGTCAGCTCATCAAGTGACTGCTGTCCCTTGGGAAAAAGCCTTTGGTTCCTCTCTGACATTAATCTTAGAAAAGTTAAGCCAGTCCATATCTCTAAGTGCATACCTGAAAATATGGTCTAATATTATCCAGGTCTCAGAGGTATTGTGACTTCTGTTTTTAAAGTAATAGGAACTCCCTGAAGAATATAGTTCCCAAACATAGAAGGTTTCCTGTGTATAGCTCCACTGTACATTACATGAAATTCACTGTAAAACAGCAGTTCAAACATCCATTCAAAACAATGTCAGCAGAAACACACTCAGGTCTTGTACTTATTTGTTATTACAGCATAAATTCAGTTAGAGAACAGACCTCCTAAGTCGGACAAACTGACTCTGGTTGTCTTGCCTTCTTAGATGGAAATGTAGTTGGAAATCTCAGTGATCCAACTCTAAAGTATTTACTTCTGTGTCCATAGAAGATGCCTTCATTTATATTGGTGTGGTTGAACATCCACCACCTCATTCCCAACTAAAGTGGTAAAAATATTAGAAAGAATTGAGACTTCTTGACTGAAGGTCTAGAGTTCCTGGTGCTTAGAGCTGAGGAGCAAATACACACTTGGGGAACTTCTTTTCCTTAGTTTTCTACTAATTATAGCTCTGACAGACCATGTAATTTTGGCCCGCTGGAAGGAAAATGCAGTAGAAATTTAACTTTTACAGACCCTTTTAGGAAAATGAGAAAATATGGAGAATCTGCCCCTCCTTATTGAGCAGCACTATCTTCTCAAGTTCTTCCTGATTTGCTCTATGCTGATAATGAAGCAACTTTGAAATCTTTCCTTAGCAGGTGCTGGGGAGTTGTCCCAGTGTTTCTGAGAGGGGAAAAAACCCAATGTTTCCCAGGGAAAAGATTGTGAAACATAATCTTCATAAGTAAAATTGTCATCATTGCTAACACTAATATGCTCTGTCCATAACTGAACCGTCTGACAAAAAAGTAAATCCTATTTATAGCAATTTTTTTTTCCTCTGGGACATTTACAGTTCACTACATAATTTTTTAAAAGACCTTCCCTAGCAAGTAAACTCAAAATCATTAGTCCTATGAGAGGATGCTACTAATGCTTTGTTTAAATCACAAATGTACTAAACCCAGGTGGCTTTTTTTTTTAAATGTCTAGAATATTTTTTCCAAGAGGCAATTTGTGTGTATATATATATATATATATATATATATATGTATATATATATGTCATTCTTATGCATCCAATGTTAGAGGAACAAAAGATATTTCTACTCATAGCTCATAATGAATGTAGCTTTCACTATTTATTTACAACTCAAAAATCTCTTCTGTGGATAATCTTTTTTACCTCTGTATGAGGGAAATTCTATCCTTCTGTTAGAGATGAGGAGCTGCAGTACAGTCTGTACTGATTTACCCAAGATTGTTCAGACAGAATCTGGCAGTGCAGGAGCTTGAACTTAAGCTTGCTAAGTCTTAATAGGACAGTCCTATATTTCTGATATTAATTTGTTTTTGAGATCAAAGTAAAATAAAAACATGAAATGTTGAGCAACTTGATATTCGTAGCAACTTAGCTAAACTGAATACTACCAGATTAAAAGGATATTCTTCAAAGTTTTCTGTCTAGAATTTGAAAGTATAACTCAACAGATAAAGCAATCTGAAGATGATACATAAGAAATTGAAGTCAAGAGAGAGAAAAAAAATCTAATTTTAAATAGAAATAAATTGTGACTTCCCTATTGAAATAAACATTATTTTCTTTCAAAGATCATGGAATGTCCACCATTTGTGTAAAAAAAATACAGGTGAAGAAAAGTGGGAATGCCCTCAGTGAAACACTGATTGGTCACCATATCTCAATATGATCTCTGTCTTTGGAGGATATCCTAGGAGAATTCCCCTGATAAATCCAATGACCCTGGCAAAGTCAGCAAAACCTTCTTTGTGGTGATACTGAGACCAATGAAATATTGAGTGCATGTAGTTCTATAGCACCCCCTTATTGTGGATTATTTTGAGTTGATTCTCCACCAAGGGACACATGATACTCTGGGTTATGATCTGTCAGAAACCATAATCAAGGACTGAATCAGGATCTTCATTCTGGCAGTCATCCAGATATGGTGGATCTTTTGAATTTTAATTTCATACTGTTGTATACTATTTAATAGGGGGAATTTTTCTGTAATAATACCATATTCTTGGTTTTCAAAGGTTCCTGTACCAGATGTCATGATGCCCAATAGTATGCTATTGCCAGCAGCTGCTTCAGAGAAATCTGAACGTGACACACCTGCAACCATTACAGCTGAGGGATCTGGGAAATATCCAGGTATGCAAGAAAAAGCCTAGACATGTAAAAGCTAGGTATGGGCAATTTAGAAATAAAACTACTTGTTACTTAGTAAAGGGAATCTTTTTCTGGCTTGCTTATAGCCACAGAGATAAAAAAAATGTAGCAAGGGGTCTGAATTTGACTGAGCTGGTAGAAAGCACATGTATGCCAGGCTCCTTGCTTTTGGTGAAAGTAAAATCAAACAGCAATGCCTAGCCACTTTGATGGCAAGATCCTCCTTGCTTAACCAGCTAATAAGGCCCAGTCCCAAAAGACAGGAGCTTTCACCACCAATGGGGAATGTTAGGTAAGTGATTTTGTCTTCATTTCCAGAAGCAGGTGTCTGATCCTGGACCCTTACTGCATTATGCACTGGGAAATTTTGCTAGTTGTTACAGCATGCTCCTCTCTTCTCCAGCCATTCTCATCCTCTTTCTAATCATCTGTCCTACCTGTTGTCCCCATTTTTCTACTCTTTCCCTCTTTCCTATTCTTTATTTCCTTTTCTTGTTTGGTGTTCTCATTTTACCAATCAACTCCTACCTTCTGGCAAAGAAAAGCCCTATGCCACTGCTCGGCCAGATGCCACTGCCAATCTGATCATTGTGCATGAATTTTATTCCCTTTTTCAAACTCCTGTTTGTCCTGCCCACTTTATTTTCTGGGACAAAGACAGGTTGTTATATTTTGCTAAGCTGACACATGGCATACCAGGTGCCTTTCTTGATTTCGGCTGAAAAAATAAATTAAAATGAATACTGTGTGCTTTCTCTTCTACTTGTGTAAAAGACACTTCACTTTTTCTAACTAGGTGAAAGTCCTGTGGATGAGAAAAGTACCCCTGGGACCGATGAATCAAAAACTGGAATGGAAATTAAGACTGAGGAACAGAAGCCACCCAAGGAATCTGCTGAAACAGCTGATTGGAATAAGAGCAGCAGCAAAGATATAAAGACCACTGACTCTATGACAGACCAGCTAAGTGAGCAGCAGAAGAAGCAGCAGCTGTCTGTTTCTGACCGCCATGTCTATAAGTACCGCTGTAACCATTGCAGCTTGGCTTTTAAGACTATGCAGAAGCTTCAGATACATTCCCAGTACCATGCTATTCGGGCAGCTACCATGTGTAGCCTTTGCCAACGTAGCTTCCGTACATTCCAGGCTTTAAAAAAACACTTGGAAGCAGGCCACCCTGAACTCAATGAAGCTGAACTTCAGCAGCTGTGTGCATCTTTACCAGTCAATGGTGAACTGTGGGGAGAAAGTGAAAGTATGGCACAAGACGATCATGCACTAGAACAGGAAATAGAAAGAGATTATGAGATGGACCAGGAAGGTAAAGCAAGTCCTGTAGGAAGTGATAGTAGCTCTATTCCAGATGATATGGGCTCGGAACCAAAGCGGACCTTACCTTTTAGAAAAGGGCCAAATTTTACTATGGAAAAATTTCTAGATCCATCTCGCCCATACAAGTGTACAGTGTGTAAAGAGTCTTTCACCCAAAAGAACATTCTCTTGGTCCACTATAACTCAGTGTCCCATCTGCATAAACTCAAAAAGGTTTTGCAGGAAGCATCAAGTCCTGTCCCTCAAGAAACCAACAGCAGCACTGACAACAAACCCTATAAGTGCAGCATTTGTAATGTTGCATATAGCCAAAGTTCTACATTGGAAATCCATATGAGATCTGTGCTTCATCAGACAAAGGCAAGGGCTGCAAAGCTAGAACCAAGTGGTAATATAAGTAGCGGTAATAGTGTAGCAGGGAATGTGAATAGCCCCAGCCAAGGAATGCTAGAATCTGTGACCTTACCAGCAGTTAACAGCAAAGAAACACATTTAGATGCCAAAGAATTAAATAAAAAGCAAGCTTCTGAATTAATTTCTGCTCAGCCTACACATCACCCACCCCAGTCACCAGCACAACTTCAAATGCAACTACAGCATGAACTGCAACAACAAGCTGCGTTCTTTCAACCGCAGTTTCTAAATCCAGCTTTTTTGCCTCACTTTCCAATGACACCAGAAGCACTGCTCCAATTTCAACAGCCTCAGTTCCTTTTCCCATTCTATATACCTGGGACAGAATTTAGCTTAAGCCCAGATCTGGGTTTGCCTGGTTCTGCCACATTTGGTATGCCTGGGATGGCTGGTATGACAGGATCACTGCTTGAAGATTTGAAGCAGCAGATACAAACTCAGCACCATGTTGGCCAAACTCAGCTACAGATACTGCAGCAACAGGCACAACAGTATCAGTCCACCCAACCCCAACTTCAGTCCCAAAAGCAGCAGCAGCAAAGTAGTAAGCTGATGAAAGCAGAGCAAAATACCTTAGTAAGTACAGACTGCCAGCTGATAAAGGATATGCCATCATATAAGGAGTCAGAAGAAGTTTCTGAAAAACACGAGAAGCCAAAGCAAGAATTTACGAATGAGAATGAAGGACTAAAAGAAAACAAAGATATGAAGAAGCCAAAATCCTCAGAACCAGCCATCCCACCACCCAGAATAGCTTCTGGAGCAAGGGGGAATGCAGCCAAGGCTTTGCTGGAGAACTTTGGGTTTGAGTTAGTTATCCAATACAATGAGAACAGACAAAAAGTGCAGAAAAAAAGCAAGACTGGGGATGGTGAAAACACAGACAAACTGGAGTGTGGAACCTGCAGTAAGCTTTTTTCCAACATTCTTATTTTGAAGAGTCATCAAGAACACGTGCATGGACATTTTTTTCCATATGGAGCATTAGAAAAATTTGCCCGACAGTACAGGGAGGCGTATGACAAACTTTATCCAATTTCTCCATCTTCTCCAGAAACGCCACCACCTCCGCCACCACCTCCGCCGCCACCTCCTCCTCCTCCTCCTCCAACTCCTTCTCAGCCTTCTTCAGCTGGAGCTGGAAAAATTCAAAACACAGCTCCCACACCTTTGCAGGCCCCACCACCCACACCTCCACCACCGCCTCCTCCACCACCACCTCCGCCTCCTCCACCGCCACCACCATCAGCCCCACCTCAAGTCCAGCTTCCCGTTTCACTTGATCTCCCACTTTTCCCTCCAATCATGATGCAGCCAGTGCAACACCCTGCACTGCCTCCTCAGCTTGCCCTCCAGCTGCCACCAATGGATACTTTATCTGCCGATCTTACCCAGCTTTGCCAGCAGCAGCTAGGATTAGATCCCAATTTCCTGCGGCACTCTCAGTTCAAGCGTCCTCGTACAAGAATCACAGATGACCAGTTAAAAATCTTGCGGGCTTATTTTGATATTAACAATTCTCCAAGTGAAGAGCAGATCCAAGAAATGGCTGAGAAATCTGGTCTTTCGCAGAAAGTTATCAAGCACTGGTTTCGAAATACGCTGTTTAAAGAACGACAGAGAAATAAGGATTCGCCATATAACTTCAGCAATCCTCCTATAACAGTATTGGAAGATATCAGAATAGATCCTCAACCTTCAGCTGTAGAACCCTACAAGTCTGATGCGTCTTTCAGCAAGAGGTCATCCAGGACTCGGTTTACTGACTACCAGCTTCGTGTCCTCCAAGACTTCTTTGATACAAATGCTTATCCAAAGGATGATGAAATCGAACAGCTTTCAACTGTACTTAACCTACCTACTCGAGTTATTGTCGTATGGTTCCAAAATGCACGACAGAAAGCTCGCAAAAGCTACGAGAATCAAGCTGAAACTAAAGACAATGAGAAAAGGGAACTGACGAATGAGCGTTACATCCGAACCAGTAACATGCAGTATCAGTGCAAAAAGTGCAGTGTGGTTTTTCCCAGGATCTTTGATTTAATTACGCACCAGAAAAAGCAGTGTTATAAAGACGAAGATGATGATGCTCAAGATGAAAGCCAAACTGAAGACTCTATGGATGCCTCTGATCAAACAGTGTATAAGAACTGTACAGTTTCTGGCCAAAATGACTCGTCAAAAAGCTTGACAGTCACAGCAGCAAGCTCTGGCTCTGGTTCTAGTACTCCTTTGATTCCGTCACCCAAACCAGAACCTGAGAAGGCTTCTCCTAAACCAGAGTCCACAGAAAAACCAAAACAAAATGAAACCACCTCTAAGCAAACAGATACAGCTTCCCAAAGCGCCAAACCAGTACAGTCTACTCCAGTAACATCTTCTGACCCTCAGCCCTCAGCTTCTCAACCACCCCAACAAAAGCAATCCCAGATTGTAGGGAGACCTCCTTCTGCATCACAAAACACTCCTGTTCCTTCCAGTCCTTTGCCAATTTCAATGACTTCTCTACAGAACAGTCTACCTCCTCAGTTATTACAGTATCAGTGTGATCAGTGTACAGTTGCCTTTCCAACTCTAGAACTTTGGCAAGAGCACCAGCACATGCATTTCCTAGCAGCTCAAAACCAATTTCTTCACTCACAGTTTTTAGAAAGACCAATGGATATGCCCTACATGATATTTGACCCAAATAATCCTTTGATGACTGGACAGTTACTTAACAGTTCTCTTGCTCAGATGCCACCACAAACTGGCTCATCACATACGGCACACCCTGCTACAGTTTCTGGTTCCCTGAAACGGAAACTAGATGATAAAGAAGACAATAACTGTAGTGAGAAGGAGGGAGGAAACAGCGGAGAAGATCAACATCGTGATAAACGTTTAAGAACTACAATTACTCCAGAGCAGCTGGAAATACTCTACGAAAAGTACCTGCTAGATTCCAATCCCACCAGAAAGATGCTAGATCATATTGCACGTGAAGTGGGACTGAAAAAGAGAGTCGTACAAGTCTGGTTTCAGAACACAAGAGCCCGGGAAAGAAAGGGACAATTCCGTGCAGTTGGTCCAGCCCAGTCACATAAAAGATGTCCTTTTTGTCGAGCTCTGTTTAAAGCAAAATCTGCTTTAGAAAGTCACATCCGCTCTCGACATTGGAACGAAGGAAAACAGGCCGGCTATAGTTTGCCTCCGAGTCCTTTGATATCAAATGAAGATGGAGGAGAAAGTCCACAAAAGTACATCTTTTTTGATTACCCATCACTGTCATTAGCAAAAACAGAATTATCAAGCGAAAATGAATTAGCCTCCACTGTATCAACCCCTGTTAGCAAAACTGCAGAAATGTCACCGAAGAACCTTTTAAGTCCTTCTTCTTTTAAGGCAGAGTCTAGTGAGGATATAGAAAATTTGAATGCCCCTCCTGCTGACTCTGGGTATGATCAAAACAAGACTGACTTTGATGAGACTTCATCAATTAATACAGCAATTAGTGATGCCACAACAGGGGATGAGGGGAACAATGAAATGGAAAGCACAACTGGCAGTTCAGGGGATGCGAAACCTGCATCACCCCCCAAAGAACCAAAACCTCTTGTGAATGACACACTACCAAAAGCAGCAACTACACCTACAAATGAAAATACTGATGATAAATTTCTCTTTTCCCTAACAAGCCCTTCAATACACTTCAGTGAAAAAGATGGCGACCACGACCAAAGTTACTACATTACTGATGACCCTGATGATAATGCCGACCGCAGTGAAACTTCAAGCATAGCTGATCCAAGTTCACCTAACCCATTTGGAGCTAGCAATCCCTTTAAATCCAAAAACAGTGATCGGCCAGGCCACAAACGTTTCCGAACACAAATGAGTAACCTCCAGCTTAAAGTTCTCAAGGCTTGCTTTAGTGACTACCGGACTCCAACAATGCAGGAATGTGAAATGCTAGGAAATGAGATTGGTCTGCCCAAACGTGTGGTTCAGGTCTGGTTTCAGAATGCCCGGGCTAAAGAAAAGAAATTCAAAATTAACATAGGGAAGCCATTCATGATAAATCAGACTGGACCTGATGGGACGAAGCCAGAATGTTCTCTATGTGGCGTGAAATATTCTGCACGTTTGTCCATAAGAGATCATATCTTTTCCAAACAACATATTACAAAAGTGAGAGAAACTGTGGGAAGTCAGCTAGACCGGGAGAAAGATTATTTAGCTCCTACAACAGTTAGACAGCTGATGGCACAGCAAGAATTGGATCGCATAAAGAAGGCTACTGATGTGCTAGGATTAACAGTTCAGCAGCCAGGCATGATGGACAGCAGTTCTCTTCATGGTATCAGTTTGCCAGCAGCTTATCCAGGACTCCCTGGCCTTCCTCCTGTTCTTCTGCCTGGAATGAATGGTCCATCCTCCTTACCTGGATTTCCACAAAGTTCAAACAGTAAGTCTATAAGGGGATGATTTTCTCGTTTTATTAATTTGATCATCTTGCACAGTCACCATCCCCTTCTAAGACAAAACATATTATGCATTCATATCATGCTGGTTAAACTTGTGTGAATAGCTAATAAGTACTCCTATGGGGTATACTCAGTACATTTCTCCAATGATGCTGTAGCCTGGATGATACATCTGACTTCTCAAAAAAAAAAAAAAAAAAGAAAAAGAGAAAGAAATGGTTTTAGCCAATACTAGGTTTTTTCTAGCAAAAGCAATAGAAATATATAATTGTTATACTTATTTGTTTGTTTTGAATGATACTCCTTTAGTCAAAACATGGGTTAGAATTTTGTATGTAATTTTTTGTATGCAAATATTTAATGTAATATCTCATTAAGAGCAAAACAGATTCTCACATTGTCAGTTTATCAGGCAAGTGGTTCAGGCCTTAGACTACTCCAATCTGTTGTTTAATCCAGAATAAGTTTTTAATATAAATCCTGCCCAGGATCCTCAATTATAGTTCTGAATAACTGCCTGCTGAAATAAAATGGGTTTATGGAAGGTGATTTGTAAAGGCAGTTTCAATTGTAATCCAAATTCCAGTTTATAAAGTCACTACAGACATGCACCTCTTCATTTGGGCTTTTACTTCTAACGAAACACCTAACTTGCTTTATAGACAGTTTTGACTCTCATGTGACTCTGGGTTTCATTCACATTGGAAAGCACTCCCTCTTGCAATAAGTTTCCTGATGTTAAGGAACCAAGTTTTTTGCAGCTGGATTTTTTTACTCCTCAAAGAATGAGCCTGATGTGTTTTTTGAAGTAGGCTCTAGTTTTGCACTCTAGGTTCATGTGACTGCCGCCTTGCAGACTGCAGCTGTCACGGTCGTCTTCTAATTTTGCGTATTCGTATCAAATATGTGCACAAAAGAGTTAGGAAGCTAGTTAAGACCCCTCATCTCATTTTATCCAGTAATCCCACCTGCTGTTGATCTCCAAACCATGCTTTAGAAAGCAACACACTTTGGCAAGTAAAATAATGTCTTAATCACCAGTGTTATTAGACATATTGAGACTGTAGCAATGTCTTCTCTCCTACCCAGGTCTACTTTGATTGATGATGATCATGTTATTGTTTCCCTAAGTGGTGGTCAAAGCATCTTGTTTTTCTCTTCATTGGATCAGAGAGGCTTTCCTTGTACAATGGAGTCTCTGGCTGAGTGCCCTCTGGCTTTTGTCAAACAGTTATTGGCACAGAGATTGCATATAAAGGAAATATAAAGTTGCTGTATTTCCTTCTTAATGGCATACAGTGTCCTGGTCCTAAAATGGCTGGTTGTTGTTCATTAAAATTATATACGTAGTTTCTCTATATAACTTTGCTAAGTAGCTTTGGCTAGTTTGACCTTCAGGTAAAAAGGGCTTCAGAAAACTCAGGGTTTGTCTATATGGCTCAAAGAAATTTGCTTGGATATATATTCTTTTATTTCAATACCAGGAAGTTCCCATGCAAAGTGTGTCTGGGGAATGGTCTTGGACTCATGGACCCACCCGCCTAGGCTGTGCTCAGGAGTTGTTTAGGAGGAGTCTAGCTGGCCTAGGCCAAAACAGTGTCCACAATCATTCTTTCTCTTTAAATTTACAGAAGGTTTTCTCTCAGTTTCTGGGAAATGTTCCCTGATGCTCTTTAACTCACCGGTACCAATGTAGCTTCAAAGTCTGTAAATTGTCCTGTTAATAATACAAAAAGCATTATTAGAGGCCAACTGTTCCATACAATTCCATATTCAGATTTTCTAATTTCCAGCAAACACCTCTTCTTTGATATCACGCACTGTGCACTGCCAATTGAGATGGATTTTTACCCTCTTTCATCTTTCATTTTCTTAAGGTTAATTAGCCCATTGTGGGCAAAGCTCACTGTGTAAACCAGCTACTAGAATCTTGTTGTTAACTTCCTCTTCTGCCATATGCTAAACAGCCCCTACATCCCCCTCTTGTTGCCTGGAAAATACTTGCATACACAAATTTCCATTCCCTAATGATACGTAATGGAGCAGTGATAGTGAGTGGAAAGGAAAAAAAAAAAAAAAAAGAGATTATTTTAATCATTCATCATAGAAAAACAGTAATGTACTTAGATGTGCTCCAGTATATGCTCAACACTAGTATTTTCTGCACCTAATTAACCCATTTCTATTTTCTTCTCTACCCTGCTCTGTCTGATAGCTCACATTCATATTTGATGCTAAGGATCATTTAAGAAGTATCTTTTTGGAAGCAAGCTTCCAAGCAAGCTTTTCCTTGGCTACAGTTCTTCTTGCAGCATGTATACTTTCAGCCAGCAGGACAATTGCTCTGCATCGTTCTTTGCATGAAAGATTTGCTGAAGCTCCCTGACGACTCACTGTCTTACAGTTCAAGTCTATTTCTTGTGAATTCCTCTGCAAGTGTGTAATTTCTTCTCTCTAGGACCTAAACACAAAATGCACTTAAGAAGAAGCCTCACTGGGATCCCTTATATTGAAGTATATACTTGTTTTTACTGATGCTTATAGGGTTGATAACTGTTTTTCCTGTAGCAAAGCCCATCCATTCTGTCCTACATATTTGTTTAAGGGACGATGTTAACATTAGTAAGATCCTCAATTTGAAAGAATATGTTTATTCAGACAGGCAACTATTAAAACCTAATTGTAAACATCATACTTAAAATTCTCCTTTGTGATTCGCTTTCCTCATTCTAGACAGAGAAGTAGCACTGATTAGTTTCACTGGTTAATAAAAGTTTAAAAGGGATTTCACTTTCATGTTTGACCATCCAGTATTTTTTATGGATTTCCAAAATACAGAAAACCCAGATAAATTTTGCAAAGTACTATGCTTTTGTAAATGCAGTATTTGCTTTTACAAAAGGTTTGAAATGGAACTCATGAAAATAATGCTAATTCATAAAAGATGGAATGATTCAAACTACAGTTCATTTTATCTTCTTTATATAGTGCTTAAACTAGATTATTTCATGTGAATATTAAATTTTGCAAAATAAGATCAGTTCATTTCTGAATAAAAGTATATATTAACTTTAAATTCTGTTATTTTGTTCTTAAACAAGTGAGTTTTAATGTCAGAATTACTGTGTGGTTCTGAGATTATGTGTCAAAATCCTCTCACCTGGGGGATACATTTTTCTAGATAATGTAATTTTACCATGGGCATCAAATGCTGAGCAAGGTCTAAAAATTACTGCAGTGTTTGCTCAGCATAATTCCTAATAAGGAGTTATTTGGTGGAATTCTAATTCATACAAAATTTTAGTTTCACCTCATCTTTGTTCTTCAAGCTTCTTCTTATTTTCTAGGTGACTGTAGATGGAAGAGTTCACCTGCTGTTTTCAGCTGTTCTTAAAATTCACATTTTCTTTTTCCTTAGCTTTGTGTTTTGCCTATGATCCCTTGCAGAAAGCTTGTGCTTCATCTTGCTTCTAGCTATTGATACTGGTTCTATGAACCTTTTAATGTCATCACCATTACCATAGGTTCTTTGCACATCACTTAAGCCTGGGCTGCCTCGAAGATGCACAGCAGCTTTTTCCAAGAATGCACACATCACTGGGTAATATGTACTTAGTGGGTTTTGAAATCTTATCAAGAGAGAAATTTGATTCAGCAGCAATGGCTTTCATTAGTGCATTAAATTCTGTTCTCTGTTTGCTTTTGGCCCATTGGTAGCAGTTTAATTTTTATATTTTTAGCCCTCCCATTCCTTCAAGTGAAAGAGAAGTCTCTCCTCTTTGATAGTCACTTAAAATAATTAGCAGGATTAGAATGTTTGCTCATGATTAGTGCATTTTCTACTCTGTATCTCTCATGTCTGTAAATCAAGCATTAGTTTCATGAGTTTTTAAAATTCAGTTTTGGAAACCCTCATTCCACGTTTACCTTCTGATAAAACAAGTGGATTGCACTGTTCTAAAGCAATCTGTCTGGATATTTCACAGAATTTTGTGTATTTCAATTATATTCTAAAGAATATCTGGAAAATGGAATAGATCTTGCCTGTTTTAGGCATCCTCACTGTGATTAGACTGAAGACATCAAAATGTACAAGGGTTGAAGAGGTTGAGAATAAAATGAAATTGGAAAAAATCCTAAGTAGGTGGCAAGCCCAAATAACCATGACAAAGCTGGGGCAACATTTCACATTAACTGTATCATTCATGTGTTTTCCATCTACACTCTTTATCATTTCATATATTTTCACCAGGCTCCACACACAATTGCCTGTTACTTCCTGTTGGAAACACAGGAGCAAGTAATAGCATCTTCCATGTGATTGTGCACTAACTCTAGCAATTACCCACTTTTTAATTATAGCTGTTGTGACTTGTTTCACTGTACTATCTAATTCGTGCTCACAATGCATTTTAACTCCTTGGTGTTTAAATAGGACTAATGACACAGTGACAAACATTAAATGGCCTCTTTGTTAAATCTGATAATTATTCCTTTTGAATCCTAATTGCTTGATTCTTAAGTAACACTAAGCACCTGGATATTGATGATTTAAACATTATTCTTGTTCACTCCATTAGTGCTTCCTTGTGGCTAATACCTATCTAGCCTCCATTACAGAGCCTGCATTTATTGTTCTCTTATCCATGCCCTAGTAGACTGTTGCTGACATAACTTCACTTTTACAGTTCCGTGTACATGGCGCACTTTGTGTGCTCTTTTCTCTAGCAAACTGACTTGCCTGA